>NW_005054609.1:42712-88106 GCF_000277835.1 Geospiza fortis | reverse complement strand
CGCACAGGAACAAGATGGCGCCTCCCCGCCCAGCAGCGCCCCCGCCCCGCGCGCACGGCACGCCGGGTCTCGCGAGACTGCCGGGGCAGCAGCCAGCAGGGGGCGCTCCGGCCGGCCCCGCCCTGTGGGCTCGGGCTCGGCCGCAACAAAGCCGGGAACGTTTCGGCCTCTCCGCTTCGCTTCCCTCCCATCCCACACTGCCACCCTCCAAACATAGCTTGGTTTCAGCTTGACAGCTGAAGCGCTGGGGAAACTGAAGGAGCCTTGGAGGGTAAAAGGCTATTTGTAACCCCTGGGTAACCACGGCGCTGCAGAGTGACCTGGCTGCGATCCTGGCAAAAGTGCTGCAATGTCTGACCTCTGCAGGGATTGCCAGGAGACCAAACCAGCCCCTGACACTGTAAATGGCTGCTCGGAACCACAGCCGGAGCTACCCGAGAGTTCCAACATCTCCCTTCTGCCAGACAAAGGGCCATCTGCTGCCATGCTTCCCACAGCGACTAAGGGTGGGAGATCTGGAGGGTGATCTAGAGCAGAAAAGATTTTGCCATTTAAAAAATAGGTAAATTTATCTCCTCTTTACAAGCCAAGTCAGCAAGGTTAACGTGCATCTCCACAAGAAGGTGGCGAGGCAGAGCAGAGCTCAGGCGCACAAGTGGGCTCTGATCCTGCGGGGGGGCCGGCACTGTTCATGTTTGCGGCTGGCGGGAAGGGGACCCAGCATGGCCATGGAAAGGAAGGACAGGCTCTCGCAGCAAATTTAGGCCTGGCTGTGCTGGCTGGGCTCCAGTTCAATCTAGTTCATGTGTGGGTGGTTCCTCCGGATTTAGCCTTTCAGGACTGACTGAAAGTTCACCCTGAGTTCCCGGGGGATGGTGACTTCCGGAGTAAACCTGGGCAGGGCAAAACAATGCTGGTGTTTTTCAGGGATTGTTGTGTTCTTGTTCAATAGCCCCTATCCTCTGAGAAGTAGCATTACTCATGTATTTGGCATGCACATGATATGCTAATTGAGGGTTATTAGGGATGGCTGCTGTCATTCCTGCAGCATTTCAAAATGATGAGTCTAATAAATGCCTGCGGTGCTGGTGACCTGCCCCTCAGTCTGTCATTAAAGCACCTTCATTTTCTAGGGAAATACAGGTCAATATCAGACAGACAGAAAACTGCTGCCCGTGTCATCTGGTCTATTTCATAACAGTGACTTTTCTAATTCTGCCTGCTGCACCCTTTTCAGAGTCATAAAAATTTAGTAAATTGAGTATTTGGGCAAAATGAGTGCAATTCTTGTGTGCTAGAGGCACCTTGGAGTGGATGACAGAGAGGTTAAGCCATTATTAACCAAGATTTTCGGTCCAGCAGCAAGCACAGTTTCATGCAGGGAGTTCAGTGTATCGGGCTAAACACAGCTAACTCTCAGGTCTGAGTCATTACTCAACATCTTCTACAGCAAAACACTTAGAAGGAGAAAGTGGCAGTGGAGTCAGATGCTTCTCGCATGCAATTCTAAATTCTTAGCAAAAATGCAGAAAACCTTTTTTTTTTTTTCCCTGAAAGCAGCTTCCATAAAACACAGATAATATCTCTGTTTACAGCGCTACTGCTCTGGTCTTTTCCAGAAAGCCACAAAGATCCTTAAGTGAATTTCAGGACCACAATCTTAATGGTATCAAGCCCTTTTTTCCTGTTCCCATATGATTTTTACTTTTTT
Organism: Geospiza fortis; assembly: GCF_000277835.1. NCBI lineage: Eukaryota > Metazoa > Chordata > Aves > Passeriformes > Thraupidae > Geospiza > Geospiza fortis. The sequence continues at coordinate 86,395 of NW_005054609.1, read as the reverse complement.
TAGGTCTTTGCACTGTGCAGTTTCACTGAGATCTTTTCTGGAAGGAGCAGGCACATGTGGCAGTATATGATGGGAGGCTCCTGTCATTGCACTTCTCTGACTTCCATAAAGAAATGGAATGACTTTACACAACTGACTAAACAGAGACAGGATGACAACTTTACAACACAACAAATGAAGGAATAAGGAAATAACTTGGGAATAGTGTAACAGAAAATAATGGACAAGGGAAAACATAAATAGAAACTAACAAAAAGAAACCCCAAAATTCCCTGTTGAATAATGTGTACCAAGGTACCTGAAAATTGTACCAAGGTGCCTAGAAAACACAGAAATCTATCCCATACTAAAGTTCCAAGAGGATCAGAGTATGATGATAGTCTAGCTGGGAAATTAGTCCTTTATAGATATATGTGTCATGTTCTGCAGTGATGGGGAGCCACCGTCCTTAGTTCCAGATGCACTGAGGCAGCACTGATGGAAGATCAGAGATTTTGTGCATTTACTGAGAGTGGAAAGAGGCACAGAGGTTTCTTCCTAATTGTTATGACTTCCAGTCTTTCTGAAATGAAACCTCCTAACCTACTTGTGACATGCCACGTGCATCACCCAGGAGAGGGAGCACTGTGTCTGAAACAAGCTCACCTCATGGATGCTGAATAACTGGGCATCCATTCCAGCCCTCGTGCTGTGGGTAATGTGTGTGTGTGCACACTAACCTGCACATGCTTTTGTTCCTCACGAGCCAGTGCTTGGCAGTAGCAGTCTGTAACATACTCCTGTAATACCATCCTGGCTGCTTTCCAAAAGGAAGGATGGAGTGACAGTCAGACCGTAATGGGATTGCACAGTGGGGGAGAATGACCTGTCTTCTACCAAGCAGCGTAAGCAGCGCCCACTTGGCATGTGTGAAGGTGTGTAATGACACAGATCCCAGAGCCCTGCCAGTCTGCCTCACTGTGCAACTCCATGAACAGGCTGGAATGAAATGAGCCTTTCCCTGAGGAACAGAATGCTCAAGAAGACCATGCGATGCCCTTGGAAATCCTTTAATGGTATGTACTTCTTATTTAGTTTGTTTCCTGCACTGCCCCTTTCAGAGTTAACAGACATCAGTGACTTAGAGCTACAAATCTGCTTAGAGGAAGGGAAGGAGGTTAGTGTAGGCAAGAGGACTGCTGAATGAACAGTTTAAATTGCAAATTGTTACACTCAATCCACCTTGCTTCAGAAACCTCAGAGAAATAACTAGTTTAACATAAAATGATGTTTGGTATCCAGGACCTGATGCAGAAGTGACAAGGCCACTTCGATTTAGCTGGAGAGAAAATATGAAAAGTAGAGCCATTTGCAAATTAAACCCTTTGATCCTGACATCAATCTCTTAATTAGGAAGTGTCAGGAAGAGGCAGTTTTGTTAACACATGTCTACCCGGACAGACCTATTACTTTGAACAACAGCAGGATTAAATTCACCAGGGTTCATCTAATGTTATTTTGTTGCTTTTCTCGGTGCAGCATTCATCATAGAATCCTAGAATGGTTTGGATTGGAAGGGACCTTAAAGCTCATCCAGTTCCACCATAACAGGGGCACCTTCCACTATCCCAGGTTGCTCCAAGCCCTGTCCAACCTGGCCTTGGACACTTCCAGGGATGGGGCAGCCACAGCTTCTCTGGGCAGCCTGTGCCAGTGTCTTGCTACATACTTAATAATTTTTTGAGCTTTATTATTTAAGATATAATGTCACAATCTTCACCATCAGCAATTTGCTTAAAGGAAAGCTTACAACAATTAACTAGCATAGACCATGCTACACATTACCCCTACTTACACTACAAATGTTCCTGTGCCCTGCACAGTCCCTCACCAAACCCCGTGTTCAGCAGTACATCGCATTGCTCATTCCTGGCAAGTTCCTCTCCTGTCTTTCCCCATTTGCACAGCTCAGTGCCTGCCAAACCTGAGCTGCCCCTGTGCACTCACAGGTGCTTCTCTGGAGGCACCTTTAGCCTGCTCATCTCATTAGCTGCATGTGCTGCACAGAGCATCTTGGCTGCCTCTCCTTGGTATATCAAGTGCCTGCTCCCTCAGCTTTTGTTTTCTACCTCTTGAGTATGTCAGCTGTGGAAATCAAAATCTCCCTTCTAGTGCATATTTCAGCTGTACAATGAGTTGTATTTTTCTTTCAGATGATCTTGATTTCCCTTTGATTCCATCTAGTACAGTGTCTATAAGACATATATCCTGTACTTCTCTCTGAAGTAGCACAGGCACTGTGTCTTGGGCAAAAGTGTTAACAGTGTAGTTAATTATAGAATGAGATTCTCTGCCCCCAGACAGGCTCCATTTGGAATTTTAGGAGGTATGTTTTGTTTTCTGAAGGGATATGCTTGGCATCTTTTTGTCCAATTATACAAAAAGCTTTGGCTTTAGATATTTGCCTTGGTAGTATAAAGGTATGTACTTTGATTTCTTTGCCACTATTTGACCTTTACCTAATAAAACCAGTACTTGGATTTTTTTTAATCACAAACGGTATCAAAAATAAGTCTGCTAAAGAACTACTTTGAAGCAAAATCTTTGAGTAGGAATGATTTGCACAGTTAGAAACTCGAAGAAACCTCTCTGTGACTTTCTGCTTCTCTCCAAAAGTCTCTGAGCCCTGAAGGGCCTACATTTTATTTCTTCATCTGTATCTGCTGCTGTAAGACTTAAACAAAAGCTCAGGTAAGGAGGCTGACATTAAAACACAAATATGTGATGTGGATAAACACAGGCTACTCCCAACTATTTATTGCCATGCATGAATACTTACCTCTGATTTGGACATGGAGTTACAGCAGGGTCCCTTTATACAGTGAACCTAGGAAACAAGAAAATAAGAATTAGGGTATTAGGTGAGCTAGCACATGCTCTCAATTATTGCACATTTACATCTGCATGTTCAATGTGGGTACACAGACTAGTGCACAGTGTCGTGCACAGGGCCCTGGAGGAAGGTGACACTGCTGAGTTAAGGTACATGGAAAAAATCTCATCTTCACTGTCTGGGCTCATCATAAGGGCTGGAATGGGCTTGATTCCTGAGTTCTTGCTTTGGCTGGAGTAACCCTGTATCTGCCTCTCTACAGACGTACTACACTTCTGTTTCTTTCTCATACTGGAATTTTACCAGATTTGCAAGAAGGACACAGAGAGTGCATATGGAGCCAACAGAAAGAAGAAAGCTCTTGTCCATCCTGTCCTATTTTGGGAAGAGGGAAGTAGAAAAATAGGGAGTTAACATGCAGCTAGATTCTGGAACACAGGGACAGAGTGTTTGTTGAGAGATAAATTAATGATAGTGAAACCAGGACATTTTATCCCATTATATGGGTGTGTGTATGAATTTCAGTTAAATGTGGTAAGTTAATTTTGGTCTGAGGTACTGTGAAACACAGACCAGACAGAACACAGACTGACGGGCATTTTCTTGCAGAAAAGAGCTATGGAAAACCAAGGGGAGGTTTTCGTGAAGAAATGAGGGTCTGATTTTCTTCATACATAACAGGGTGAGAGACAGTCTTTGGGAAGTCAGTCATGTTGGAGCAGGATAAGACCAGATGCTAAAGGATTTTATTCTGGGAGTGCTTTCCAGAAATCTGAAAGAATACAGGCCCAGTGGAGAGATGGAAGTTTAAGGTTCACTCAAGCAAGAATTAGCCTTCATGCTCACTGGAACACCTGACCTGGAAGTGACATATACACTGAACTGGGAACAAAGTCCTGTAATAAATAACCGTGCTTCAGTCATTTCCTCCTTTGTGCAGTGGAGAACTGGAACTTAATGGCACCAGGGCCAGTTTCACCTTCCTTTCCCTTCTTATGCCAATGCTTATGAAAAAGAGGGACCTGAGCTGCAAAAGCCACACAGTGAAGATTTCTTCTGGAGAGGTAAATTCCCATTGTGTGGGGTGCAGTTTGGTTTATGGTGCAGCATTACTTTGTCAAGAGAAACAGAAGAGAGAGCCAGGCTTGGCCAGGAAGTGGCCATGCAACCAGGTGAAGGGGGTGGCCACTTATGGCTTCTCTGGGAATAAGAATTTGAAATGTTGGAACTGCATATCCTGGGATTATATGGAATCGCCTCCCTGCACGTCTGCTCGTGGCTGCTGTCAGACTGGATCTGGAGACATCTGTCCCTTAGATGTGACACTGTATGGCTGTCTCTGTGCTTGCATCTGCCACTCCCTCCTTGTTCGGGCTCAACATTTCTACTCTTTTTCCATATTCTGCTTTTTAGTGCAGGTGAAAAAGTGCTTGTCAATTGTGAATCATTGATTGTGGCTGAGCTTTAGCCTATGTTTGCCAAGGACTGTGCTTCTGTACCACCCTGCACCACTCACAGCCACAGGCCATCTCAGTGCTGAAGCTGATACTCAGGTCCTGCCTCTGAGTCCTGAATAACATGAGGGCTTTGCCATAAGAATAACAGAATATGAAAGATCATCTGGCAAATCATCGTAGTCATGGAATCACTCCCAAAATCCAGCTCTGTGGGACAGAAAGTTCCTTTGAAGACATTCATTTCTTGGTTAGAACAGCCTAAACTGCATCATCCCTTAGTTAAAGCACTGCTGTAGATCTCTGGCTGCTGGTATTTTGGCTGTTATGTTCTTGATAGTGAGTTCCTAATTTTATTGTGGTTCCCTCCAGTCCCTTATTTTGCTGTTCACACCTTGATTGTAATCCCTCCCATTCCAGCCAAGGAAGGTGAACTCTAGGCCTCCGTTTCTGTTTGGTGGTGGGTTCAAGCTGGAGGGTCTGAGGGAACTCAGCTCAGAAAGAATGAATTAAACCTGTGTCTCTGGGATAGCCACTGAACTGCTGGGTCAGTGGACCAGCTAAAGGTAACTCTTGTGCATCAAACCACACTGTGGAGTCTTTTTATTAGTAAGCCAGCCTTGAAGTTCAGACAATAATTGTGCCTAGCACTTGACTGAGAGAACTATTTGGTATGAAAATGTGCACAGTGAAATCCTTAGGGCTAAGAGCATCTCCAGCGTTACATGGTAAGACTCAGAGCACCACCCCAGTGCTGCAGGTTCTTTGTAGATGGTGTCCTTGTTTCTACATTGAGTGTATCTTAATGATCTCTTCTGCTTTAACAAAATTATTTTAAGATATTTTGATGTTATTTTTTTGCAATGAAACCCCACTGTTCTCATTAAAGACCTTTTCTGACCTAACATTATGTTCTTGGCATGCAGGTTGCATACAGTGATCTGAAACATAATGGTGGTTTTCAGAAAGGTAAGTCCTACTCTTTTTTCTGATTGAGTGATTAGCCTGAGGCCCAAAGAGGAGGAAGATTACCTTACCATCATGGTTCAATCAAGAGAAAGTTGCAATAACCCAGTATCAACAAGGTATAAAATAATTTCAGCCTAGACTAGGGAAGCAGATGTCTTGCCTCACCAGGCCATCCTCTTGTTGAGAGGTGACCTCTGTCACAAGGAGTGGCACAAATTACCTTTGGAGTTTTATTCAACACAAATAAGAGCTGTTAGTCTGTAACATTCTTCATAATCTTGTGCAATGTTTATGGATGCTTTACATTGGTTGTTTGGTGTTAAATGTGAGCCAAAAAGTATTTTGAGAGGAAAAAGAATTTTTTTTTTCAGTAAAAACATTGAAACTATGACAATCAGTGCTGTGGTGTGTAATAAAAGTTGTATATGACAAGACACAGCTACAAAGTCCACTGATCTACACCTTTGTTCAGTTTCTATTCCATCTTTCTGTTTGAATCTGTATTAGGGACTGGAGCAAGAGAAGGTGTTCCTGAGGGCCTGGAGTAGGGAAGTATAACCAGGACACTGATACAGGTTGCTCATTCCTAGGAAAGGACAACTGTATCTCACCCCTTCTCCAGGCATAGCAGAGCAGGTTCTTGCTTGCTCTGCAGAGGTGCCAGATGTTGACAAGCCTCCACCTATGTGAAGAGAGGAACTGGGCTGGATAAAGAATGTTTGTGGCTTTTTTTTCTAAGAGAGATCATGGATGCACTCACATTTCAGCTATAACAGGAAAAATATATATCTAAAATTTATCATAACGGAGGCCTCTACATTTCCAGGCATCCAGTATGTACATATGTTTGTTTGTTTTTCTCTTTCCTGGTAAAGTCCATGTTCTCAAGAATCTCTTCTGAGAAAACATCATAGCTCATGTGAGGCTGCCAAGCCAGTTCCCTGGCATTCACTAAGCTCCCAGCCAGCCTCTGAGAGGTACTGGAGCTGCATTACTGCTGTCCTTGGAAAAAGTCTCATTTCCTCTTGTGAGACAGCTGGGTTTGATGACTTGTCCAAAGTCATGTTCCAGATCAGCTGTGGAGCTGGGAGTAGAATTCAGAGGTCTGTAAATGTACTGCCTGCAAGCAGTAAGAACTTACCCAGTTAAACACTGCTAAAGAAATCAAATAACTAAAAAAGGAAGACCAAGAGGTGTTTGCCTGTGAGCTACATGGCATTAAGTATGTCACTGAACTTGACAGTAGCTTTTTTCCCCCCAGGGTGACCATGTGTGGCTGGACACTCAACCAAACAGTGAATTTAATGTCCCCATTGGGGCAGTTGTGAAGGAATCTGACTCAGGACGGATCTTGCTGGAGGATGATGAAGGCAAGGTGGGCTATGCTATAACCTTCTGTAAAAGATGAACACGAAATGTATAAGTACAAAATACAAAAGAAGGTGCTGTTGGGTCAGACCAAAGCTCCATCTATCCAGGTGGTCTGACTTTGATATAGGTAGGATATACTGAAAGAAAGACTATAGAAATAAGGCAAGTATTGGGTGGTCACCTGGCATCTCCAGGTCCAAGCACTAGGAAGATTCAGAGCTTCATAAGATAGAGGTTATATCTACATGGCTAGGAAAGGGAAATGGATGGGCTCCAATCCCTAAATTTGGTGAAATTTTAGCTGGAAACATCATTCCACTGAAATCAATTCATCCCTACCTCATACAATGTTCTGCCAGTTGCACTCTGAACAGTGTTAAAATTAGTACTTTCAGAACTCACCTGAATGGCTTCATTCAGTGTTTTTAAACCATCTTGCTTTAAACCAGTTAATTCCTGTAGGCCAGTCTCCTGTGGGTTGGAACATGCTTGAGCATGTATTGTGCTGAAGCTCACTCGAGTCTTACCCAGCTCTCCTTTGTTTGTCTCTGAGCCACAGCATCACACGTTAAAGTCTGTGCCTTTCCTTTGTCAGGAGCACTGGATCACAGCTCGGAATATGCACATGGTGCACCTGATGCACCCCTCCTCTGTGCAGGGGGTAGAGGACATGATCCGCCTCGGGGATCTCCATGAAGCTGGCATGGTGCACAACCTCCTCATCCGACATCAGGAGCACAAAATCTATGTGAGTGCTGCAGTCACTTCCAGGGACAGCCAGGTCACTTCCAGGAATGGCGTCTACACTTGAGCAGCCTGTGAGCCTTTCATACGTGGGCCCTCTGACTTCTTTAATGACTGAGGGTGCCAAGGAGACACAACACAGTTTTTCTCTTCTTTCACTCGAGTACTTTGGCTGCCCCTCAGTCACAGTGCTGGCACAGTTAGTGACTCCACCTACTTTCTCCCAGAGCAATCACTGCCACCAGGCACTGACAGTGAACTAAACCCAGCCCATGTTACAGCTTACTGCTGCTATTACTTGGAGGATCAGCCTAACTAGTATGCAGTGACATGATTTCAATTGTCCCCCAGTCCAAGCCAACATTTACTTGATTGTGATGTAATAAGATGGCTAATGAATAAATCTGGATATTTTGTCTGTTACAGGTTTTATCTATAACTGGGAAATTTGGCAATTGTACTTTGTTTTTTCCTCAGTTTTCAGTTTGTAATATTATCATTAATATTCAGGTTTTTCCATGCTTTGCCTCCCATATTATATTATATAATATTATAATATTGCCTCCCATTACAGTACTGGAGAGAAGGTGCCTCTTACAACATAGGTGTGATGATATCTAGTGTTAAAAAGGACTGATTTTATATATCCTACAGTTACAATTAACAAGGTATGTGGATAGACCTGTTATATTAAACTCTAGCAGCCTGCATTTGTTTCATTCAGTTTTCAAACAATATTATTGCCTTGCATCTCCACAGCCTTCAACAGCCTCCTTCATTTCACTGGTGTTGCTGTATACAAATGTTTCTAAATCACTGTATGAATAGCACAATTATAACTTGGCCCATTAGCAAAGTTCAGCTACATCTGCACTAGAGTACAAAAGCAGCTTAACAAAACACTGCAAAACACCTTACAATAACACCAAAGTGCCAGGTCAAATTGGACTTCTGTGTGCTTCAGCTTGGGACAGAGAACTGAGCTGCCATTAGCAAGAGATTACTCCTAGCATTCTTTCTTGGGCAAACCCCTCCTTATCCTGGGATATTCAACAGCAGCTGATAGTGAGGAACTGGGCTCTCAGCCTCACCAAGTGCTATGATCTCCCAGGCTTCCCTCCTGCCTCTGTTTAGATTTATACTGCAAGTGGCTTTGGTTGTATTCTTGTCTGCAGGTTGGCTGTAGCAATAATCCTCCCTACTGTTTTCCAGACTTACACAGGATCAATCCTTGTAGCAGTGAATCCATACCAGCTGCTGCCCCTCTACACAGTGGATCAGATCAGACTCTACTGTAACAAGAGGATTGGAGAGCTTCCACCCCATGTCTTTGCCATTGCAGATAACTGTTACTTCAATATGAAGAGGAATAAGAGAGACCAGTGCTGTGTGATCAGGTGAATGGACTTGGAGAGGACAAATAGCAGAAGCCAAGTCTGGCATGGTTTGGGGCACCTTGTGGACACAGGAAAGTCTCCTGACCTTCCAAATGGAAGGGCACAGATAAAACTAAGACAACAGGAACGAAATATTTTCTTCCCTGGTCCTTCATTTTCAGTTAGGACAGGAAAAGGTAAAACATAAGCAAAGGATTTCCAAAGCCCATTGTTTTCCCTCAGAGTCTTTCAATGTGGTTGTACATTCTGCATGTGGTCACTACATACAGAAACATAACACCTGAGTGTGTGTGATATAGGGCTATCTTTTACCTTGAAGACAGAATATTTATGTTACATGTATTTTCCAAGGCTAGACACTTCCTCAAGTGAAATAATCTCTGCTAACCCAAAGGTGGAAGGAAGATTTCTTCCTCCTATAAAGAATCCATTTTCTGTTTGTCATCAATGTGAAGAACCAGACAGTCTCATTGCAATAGTATCTGATTATAGCTGAGTCAACTCAGCTGATGTGCTAACACTAGCAGTGACAATCTGGTAGTGCAATAAAGAAGATAAGCAAGTGGTCATTTAATTTGCACAGGTACAGAATGTCTTCCATGGGTTTTCTTGATTTTAATTAATGGGAGAATTTAGTTCTCGGCCTAAGTCTGACAATTTAAATTTGAGCAAATAAGATGATGAATGACTCAAATTTTCCAGCCCTCTATGAAAGACAGTCTTTCTGCCATTCACAGGGGAAACTGAAGTGGAAATGTTTTTTATTTTAACTTGGTCTGCCACATTACCAAAAAAAAAATTAGGAAGTCTGTAATGATCTTTTTTTTCTTACTGCAGTGGAGAATCTGGAGCTGGTAAAACTGAAAGTACAAAGCTAATACTACAGTTTCTGGCAGCTGTCAGTGGCCAGCATTCCTGGATAGAGCAGCAAATCCTAGAGGCCAACCCCATTCTGGAAGGTGGGTTATTTAGCAAACATGACTGATTTACCACATTTCTCTCAGGATAAAATGAATCAGAAACAGATCCTTGAACCATTGTATCTGCTTAACTGGTAACCCCTGAAACACTGGCGATGTTCTCTATACTTTTCTGCCATGTTCCCACGCAGTCCACAGCAGCTTTGCTCTCACACTGTAGGAGGAGTTGCCTCTGTAGTATACACCCTGGAACTGCCAGGAGGCACAAGAGTCCTTGGGACTGCAGAGCCCAAGGCAAAGCCCCCTGGTTTGGCATTTGCCCAAGAGAGTGACAAAGTGACTGGCCAAGCATAGATGTAGCTGTAGGGGACCTCCCTGAGACACCCATTTTTTCTGTACAGGGCTCAACATGTTCCCAGTAAATCATTCTGGAGGTCTTCAGACTTGCCCAGATCTCTTGGCTGGCCAGATGTAGACCACATCTGGATCATCTGAATATGCCTTTTAGGACCCAATCATCTGGGTGCACAGTATGCCTGCCCCTCTCTTCAGGAGACAGACTGAGACAAGACATTCTCCAGTGCTTCTCAGCGCTGTCATTTGGAACACAATGTGTAAAATACTAACAGCAAAGCAGAAGGGGAAAAAAATAGGCTTGATGTTCATGAACTGCAATAATACAGATACTGTCTCTGTCCCTTGCCCATCAGCTTTTGGAAATGCCAAGACAATTCGAAATGACAATTCAAGCCGCTTTGGGAAATACATTGATATTCACTTCAACCAGAGTGGTGTGATAGAAGGAGCCCGCATAGAACAGTTCCTCCTGGAGAAGTCCCGGGTCTGCCGGCAGGTGAGGGCACTGGCAGGGGTATGTTCTGCCTGTTCTTGTGTTAGAAGCTTATCCTGGCAAGCTGTCCATTGGCCTATTTCTTTTATTTTTAGGCTCCAGAGGAGAGGAACTATCACATCTTCTACTGCATGCTAATGGGGATGAATACAGAGCAAAAAAAGATGCTGAATCTGGGCACTGCTTCAGAGTACACTTATCTCACTATGGTAATAATCTCTGCTTTATTCTCTAATATCCCTCTGCCATTTGCTTCTTCCAGTGAGCAATTACAATCACTAGGAGCTGCAGATGGTAGTTACCAAAGATGAACAGTCCTTCCTTTAGAGTACCAGAAACATTAACACCAAAAGTGCTGTGAGCATCAGTTTCAGACACTGTATTGTCCACCAGTGGGAAGCAGCTTGTGGCAGGTCAAAGCTTTCTGTCAAAGTCAGACTTAAGAAATATTAAGGACATCTTAAAACAGAATGTGGACAACAACCCCCACTTTCACAGACACTCAGATTTCAAAGGAATGCAAGGGATCTCATGCCAGGGAGAACAGTAATCACATATATGTTCCTTAGAGGAAAATTAATAAGAATCCTAATCCTTATATCTAATAAATCTTATATACATAATGCAGACAGCTGGCATTCAGCATAACCTCCCATGGCTGATGCTAATGATCATGAGTTAGAGTGCCACTGTGGCAGAAGTGGGATCTTCATAGGTGAGGTTTTGAAAATAGCTAATTGAATCGTTTAGGACATGAAAGCCATGATGAAAAGCCTATCCTTTAGCCTGTGTATATACCTCATATTAAATATGCCAGCTGGTTAGATTTGGGCTGTTCTACAGCTGTGGAAAGAATGTGTTTAAGTCCTGCCTCTACTGAAATTAGATGGAGCTGGGCATCTAATTTCTAGGAAATGAAAACGAGTCTGTTTTTGGGGTCTCAAAAGCAAACCTATTAAAGTTGTAGAGATTTTTTCAAATGTAATGTTTTCCAAATAGCAGTGATCTTGCAGCAAAGCTGATGAGTGCAGTTAGTGCAATTAACCCATTGGCCATTCCATGAAAAGGCCCCTTGGTCAGCAGTAGGGTACTGTGATACTGAAATAGGAGGATCGGATTAAAGGAGAACATATCCATGGTTTTGTAAAGGTCAGCTGTTGGTACAAACTGGCATCTTTACATACTGTAAACTGAAATGACTAGGAATATTTCATTTTTGTAATCATCACACTATATTGTCAGAAATGGCAGGGCTAAAAAAGGCATTTTCTTATCTCTGTTATGGCTGAAAATAGTTTCTATCAGGAGCAGCATCCTAGGACCTGCTGTGCAAGCTTTGATGAAGGTGCTTCTGATGCTACCTTGGATGCTTCCATTTGCCTTCCACTAGCACCTAATATTTTTGAGATCTGCCTTCTAGTTCTTATCCAACCTGACATGCTTTGGTTTGGGATTAGGGCTCTTAATTTTCCATTGACAAGGCAAAGAGAGGAAACCAAAGAAACAGGCATGGCCTTGTAAATGTAGGTAACCTTGTCAAAGCTTCCTGTCCTTCTATGCTCCAGAGCAGCCTTCCCATCAGCTTTTCCTTTTGGCTTCCTTGTATTCAGCCTAGCCCTGGAGAAATGCATCACTGAGCCCTCTGTTAATGCATTCTTTTTGAGAGAAAAGATGAAGGAAGATACAATCACGGGAAGAGGATATAGAATATCTAAATAGGTTTTTACCTTGCATCCTTGTGAACTCACAGGATAGCCACCCTGTGTACAAAGGCTTGTCAGTCTGTTCATGCTTTCATCCTTGTCTGGGTAGCAGGAGGATGTTCCTTACCTGTTGGTGTGGTGCTTGCAGGGTAACTGCACGTCCTGCGACAGCCGGAATGATGCCAAGGATTATGCCCACATCCGCTCGGCGATGAAGATCCTCATGTTCTCAGACTCTGAGCACTGGGACATCAGCAAGCTGCTGGCTGCCATCCTGCACCTAGGGAATGTAGAGTTCCAAGGTAAATTCAGCATTGCCTGTGCTTACCTTTCCTCAGACTTCATGGTAAAGGTACTTCCCTGCACAGATTAGGTTGTGCTGCTCTGACCGGTATTAACAGGTGAACAGAGTTGGAAGGGCAGGCACATAAGCACCATGAAATTCTGATTTGTGATTCCACTGCTATGTGTTTTGAAAAACAGCATTTTATTATTATTTTGTCACACTGTCAGGTCTCCATGGTTGTAAATAGGCCCTTATCACACAAACTGAAACAACAGAATATAATACCATGCTACATTTGCTGATTGTTGTTCTACACAGGCCAGAGGACACAGGAGTGATGTTTGCCTTGGAGATAATAGCAGTCATCCTCCTGCTTAAGTCTGCTGAACACTCACCTGCATAGGTGCACTCACCTGCATAGGAATGGACAGGCACAGTGTGACAATGTGACCCACCAGCACATGCCAAAAGCTTTCACATTTTAGAAAAGAACTCCTCGCTTTGTGATACAGCAGGCCCAATACAGAGATGCCAGCTGGATTCTTTGGATTAATGCTGACTACTAAAATTCGGGATTTCTTTTATTCCTCTTTGTTGTCTAAATTTCCCACAAGCCAGATACACAGGAAAAATACTTCCAGAAACATATTTTCTGGAGTCAGATATCACTTCCCCAGATCCCCAGCAGTTACTACTTTAAATGAATAACCTTGTCAGTTTGACTGCTGTTTTTAGCCTGACGTTCTAGGCATGAGAGAGCCCTGTAGATTCCAGGATCTGGGTGAAATCAGGACCCTTCTTGGTAAAATCACCAAACCTGTCAGTTTCAAATGAGAACCGAGTACCTTCCCAGTGTTATGGGGTCACAGAAATACAGGCACATTAACAACAGTGATGGTTCCCCCTGAGACTGGCTGTTTCTTCCTTCCTTCCACGGCAGCGGCCGTGTACGACAACCTGGACTGCTCTGATGTGATAGACTCACCACACTTCTCCATCGCCACCAAGCTGCTCGAGGTAATGGACTCTCATCTTCTGCTGCTCGTTCTTCCTTCTCCCTTGTTCCATGAGCACACTGGCAGAGCATATCTCTGGAGTTTATGTATGAATGAACATTCAACAGGCAAGTTGCCTCTGTCCTGCTGACACTCCAGTCATGCTGTTGCAGATGTCTCTCTGAGCTGGGAGACCTTTAAATGGGACAGCAAGTTGCCAGTGGATGCTGCTAGACATGCAGTTTGTCATAGTCCTCCTCCTGATACAAACTCTGCTGGATTTCCTTTGTTCACCTGGAATGACCAGATTGCCATGACTGTTTCCCCAGGTGGACTCTAGTGAACTCCAGAACAGCCTCACAAATCTCTCCATCATTGTCCGAGGAGAAAGTGTGTCCAGGCCTCTCAATGTGGTTCAAGCTGCCAATGGGAAGGATGCCTTTGTGAAGGTACTGGTGCTCACAGCTTCCCTGTTTAAAGACTGGGGATGCTTTCAGAGCTGTCATTCCTGACTGAGGAGCCCTATGTGATAAACATTGACCCAGAGGGCTCCAGGCCCTTGCAGTTCTCAGGCATAGCTTGACAGCACAATAGCAAGCAGTAAGTTACATCCAAAGTCTCCAATGATGGGCTGCAATTCCTCTTCCATTTTTTTCCTCAGGGTATATATGGACGGATTTTCTTGTGGATCGTGAACAAAATCAACTCAGCCATTTTCAACCCAGCTTCTCAGAAGCCTAAAGACAGACATCAATCCATTGGACTGCTGGACATTTTTGGGTTTGAAAACTTCAGCAACAACAGGTAGGAAACTCCAGATGCAATGCAATAGGAAGCTGAAAAGCAGCTGATGTAAAGGGGAAGAACAAAAAAACAAAGAGACACGTGCTCTTTCATCATTATCCTGATTCTCAGAATGGTGAGAATTCCATTACTGTATTTTCCCAGCTTTGATCATGCAGATTCCATTTTTTTCAGTCTTGATCATATTTCTGTCTCCTTCCCCAGTCTTCATTTTAGTGCAGCCATTGCACAAGTCTATTCCAGATCCTGAGGAATTTTCTGGCCTTCAGCCAGATAATGTTCCTCAGTGACTTTTGGAACAGAATCTAGGATCTCTAGAGTCTGTCTTGTATCTTTTGTGTTCTCTCCTGTTATTTTGTGCTGTTCCCAAGACCTGCAGTCCCCATGGGTCCTCACTGTGGTGAGCACCCCAGAGGCACACGCACAGCAAGTATGAGGTTATGGTACTCAGGTGCAGCATAAAGGAGTAAATAATAAAAGTGGTAGTGCCAGTGCAAGCAGAAACATGTCACATGCTCATAAATTATTTTCACAGTTACATGTTCCCCTTTAAGTCTGTAGTTTCTTGAAACACATAAAGATCTTTTCTTGCCTACTCAGCAACATTCAGCCATCAGTGGCTCATTGCTGCTGGTCTTTGCCGCAGCAGAAAATGCCTCCTTGTATTGCTAAGGTTGGCAACGTGCAGTGATGGCAGTCACAGCACTGTGGAATGTGGCAGTGCTGTATCTGGAATGCATTTAATGCAGAGGCTAAACAAGTAACAGAGAGCAGTGCAGCACTGGCCAAGGTTGACCATGGGCTTTCATCTTGTTCTTCCCCAGCTTTGAGCAGCTGTGCATTAACATTGCAAATGAGCACCTTCAGCAGTTCTTTGTGCACCATGTCTTCAAGCTGGAGCAAGAGGAATACCTTGCAGAGCACGTTGCCTGGAACAACATTGACTTCACTGATAACCAGCAGGCTCTGGAAGTCATTGCACTCAAGCCCATGAATATCATCTCCCTCATTGATGAAGAGAGCAGGTTCCCAAAGGTAAATTTCTGGTTTCACTTGTAATGCCTGGCTTTGCACACAGCTCACAGGTAACACTTGGATTTAGACACACAGAAATGCAAAAGTGTGGATACGTTAGGACAGGCAAGATCTTCTCCCTATAGATGTTTCTTTCAAATTAGTACACTAGACAACTGCTTCACTCTCTGCTGGAATGTGCTCTTCTTGGTGCCTTGCTGTTGAAACTCTTACAGCAGTTCCAGACAGAGAAGGAAGGAGTCTGGATCATTTTACAAGGGCTTCTTGGGAAATCTTTGAAATCGTTTATTGTTTGAGTATTGTTCTGCTGTTGGTCTGGGCTGCAGCTTGCTCTTTCTTCCCCTTGCTGACAGACTTAATTGAGCAATGTCACCATTGTGAGGAACTGGAGGGGAGCTACAGGCCTGGCAGCTAACCTTGGTGCCAAGAAGGTCATAAATAGATCATTTTGAGCACCATCACAGAGCAGGTACAGAGCAACAAGTTGATCAGGCCCAGTCAGCAAAGGCCCTGCTTGACCAATCTGATCTTCCATGATAAGGTGACCTGCTTAGTGCATGAGGGAAAGGCTGTGGCTGTTGTCTGCCATGATTCTGTGGTTCTGTGAAATGTTATCCTGCAAAGGCCAGTAATCTCAAACACAGGAGCATAGGTGAAAGTAGCATCTGATCTCAGACATCCCTGTAGAACATTTTCATAGTCTGCAGAGCATGGTGAGGCTAAACTGGAGTGTTGGTGCAGGAATCATTTGACAATGGTCCAGAAAAGCAAGCCCCTGGCTCAGCTCATTTTTAGTCCTTCGTGTAACTACTTGAGAGGATCATGTACAGGCAGACAGCTTTCCCCTTTCTTCCCTAAGAAGAGGGTCGTCCCACAGATCAGGAAGGCACCTCTTCCATGATTCCCAGAGCACATGACTTCTGAGAGCAAAGCCCCCACTGCCCTGGGTGCAGGTGAGTGCAGAGAGCTCACACAGCCCATGAGGGGATGGCACCCCTTGAAGAGAAGCACCCAGCTGACTGCCTAGCCTCTGGAACTCATGGTCTGGGCATGCTGGCTGGGATCTGCTCAGGGATTCCTCCAGGGATCTCTGAGTCTTGCACCAGCTGGTGAGTGCAAGAAGAACTGTGCCTGCCCAGGGGAAGGAGGAGGCATCCCTTACAGCTTCCTGGGTAGCAGGGTGTGAGAAGGTTGGTGGGGGCTTTGCTTGTGATGTCCAAAGATCTGGTAAATTCTCAGCCCATCTGGCGATGTTGGTAATGTTATGGGGACTTGTGTACAGCCCTAGAACACCAGGCCCTGTGCTTGATGGTGTGTTCTGTCATGATGCTTGAGACAGGGGTCTGTGTAAAAGGAAAGACACTGTTGGCACTTTCTCCAGATCTACTACACACATAAGGGCAGAATTTGAGCTTTTGTTATCTCTGAGCACCACTTCTGTTTGTTTGCTGAGCACAGGCCAGTGCTGGGGACAATCTGCTTAACCATCCTTTTTTACCTGTATTTGTTTCTAGGGCACAGATGCCACCATGCTTGTCAAAATTAATTCCCTCCATGGTAAAAGTAATGTCTACATCCCACCTAAGAGTGTTCATGATACCAAGTTTGGCATCAACCACTTTGCTGGGGTTGTCTTTTATGAATCAAAAGGTGAGTCTATCTCTGCTGGATACAGAGGGGGAAGGGAAGGGCATGACTTGCCCTGGATGGGTGCATGACCTGGATATGTAGCTCTCCAGGGTAGTGTTGATCTGAAGTTGATCAGGAGGTCAGAAGGATTACTCTAAATCAATCTGCAAGTTACTGTAAATTAGTGGATTTTAGGTAGACAGTGGTGCTAGACCCAGCAGGCTGCAGAGGTGACAGGCTAATTTTGTTTCCATCCTATAGATTTCTTGGAGAAAAATCGTGACACACTGAGTGCTAATGTAATGCAAGTGGTCCATTCCTCCAAAAACAAATTCCTGAGAGAGATTTTCCAGGTGGAAACAACCCCACCTATTCTAGGACGTGGGACCATTCGGCATCTTGGATCTGACCAGATCTACAAGGTTGGTTTACTGGCACTGTCTTGCAGAAACAACTAGTTTCCCCTGCCTTCCATACACCCCTGGCTGTTCTTGATCTCCTCTTTCTTTTGCACTGTCTCTGCAAATCCCTATCTCTTTCATTCAAATTGTTTCTGCCACGGGGGCTGCAGGAAAAGTCAGGGTCTGGCATTTATGCTGTAAACAAGTGCAATGTCAGCCCTGTCAGGCAGGTGTGCACCCTGGACATCTGTGTAGCCATGCCTGCAGTTGTTTCAGAACCATGAGTGCTGATGCCTCTCCACATGTTGTCACTGACTGGATGTCACTGTGTGACACAAAGTTCATGATGGGTCATTATCACAGACTCCACTGAGCCTACTGTGTCTGTGCCTAGTGAAAATAAGGATGTGAAGTGCAGTGGACTAGAAAACAGTATGAGGCACAGTTCAGGTTCTCTGTCCTGCTCCAGCTTCCACATACCTTGATTTCTGAACATTTAGCTATGTAGTGTCACCAGTATGTGAAGGTACTTTTGCTTATTTACATCTTTGAGTTTTCCTGTCAGGATACAGAACAATCAGCTTGCTATCTTACCTGTTATCTGTCTATTCTCCTGGCATTGTTTTCTGATCCTGTCCTTTCTTCCTCTGTCTTTGTCCCAGTGTGGCTTTCTGCTGTCCAGAACACCTGGCCATGGACAGGTAAACATCCTGGGGGCAAAGAATGTCAGAAGTGGTATAAGCAGCTGATAACTGGCTTAGCATTTCTTAAATGCTATGAGTACCTCCAGATTAAATATCAGGTGTATTTACATTGCTCTAATGGGCCTTATCCCTATAAATAAGGCTGTGCTATTGAAAAAAAACTAAAGCAGCATCTCAAGAAAGGAAATACCAGATGTGGGCTACCCCATGTCAAAATGCACAGAAATTAGCTGTTGGTGTTTAAATAAATGGGACCACCATTGGGAAGCCTAAGAAGCAGGCTACAGAAAAGAATAATGAGTGATGTGCCATAAAACACTTTTTTGTCCTGAGGTCTCAGCATTCCTTTCCTGACACACAACAACAGAAAAGTCACCATTAACTCAACAACAAATTCAGCTTTAATAATGTTGCATGTGTGAGATCATGAGGGCATGGGCTTTGGCCTTGTGTGGCCATCCCACTGATGGTACAGCAGAAAGGCCTCTAAGGTCAGAGAGTGAAAATCACTAAAATACATATATGTTGTTATTATACCCACTTTGGGTGCTTGCTAGCCCTAAGATGCATCTGAGCTGCAATGAGACATTCCCAGGAGCTGTTTTCCAAAGACACAAATGATTGATCACTGGAGGGCAGCCTTGCTCTGTAGCTAAAGCAGAGGGTGGAAATCTGAGTATTCAAAAGGTCACTTTAGAAGTAAGAACAGCAGGATGAGGTACCCACTGGACTTTAAATTATTTACTTTGAAAAAATTTCAACAACCCCTCAATGGAACAAACCCCCCAAACAACCTAAAAAACAAACAGGCCATGTTGTGCTGCAATGATCAGCACCATTGCCTGTATGTAAAACGTCAGTGGAGTCCTTTTGTTACTTGGAATCTGTACTCATCACTGTAATTTAATATGCCCATACTGAGATGTAGAAACTTAGGCCTAATTTGTATGAAAAAGACAGGTGGAACTGTGCTGTCAGAGAGGCTGGGGAAGTCTGGAGTACCTCATACCTTATACTCCAGCAAAAGTTTGCCTTTTCACTGCTTTCTGTAGTATTAATGAGCAAGGTGATCAGCCATCCTAATTCCTAAGGAATGGGCTGTTCTGGATCTTTAGCATTCCTAGATATGATGGCAGCAAAATATCTGGCCTGGAGTTTATTCCTCCTTTGGGAGTGGCTGTTTCTCACCAAGCTTTCAGGCACACTCCCAGGAATCACAGCTTGACACCCAGGCCTGGCACTAAACACAGCCTTGGTTGGAACAGCCAGGTGCATGTGGGCTCCTGTGGGTGGAATTACTTCTACCACATCCACCCCTGCTCCTAGAACTTAGTGCCCAAGTAGTGAAAGCACTTAGTGAGGGGTTTCTTTACAAGAATAAACATAAATTAATAAGGTGCAGATGGCCAATGTAGCTCCCATGTAGGTAAATAATTATTTTCCTGGTGGTTGTGTGATGCTGTTAGATTGTACAAAAATACAAAGGTTTATTAATTGGCCTCTGAGAGTGAATGATGTTGCAGTCAGCATGTGCTTTCTCTTCCCAGGGCTTGGATACCACCAAGCGGCTCTCGACACTGGGAGGACAGTTCAAGCAATCCCTGGAAAAGCTCATGAAAATCCTGGAGCAGTGCCAGCCATACTTCATCCGCTGCATCAAGCCAAATGACTACAAGAAACCACTGGTAATGCTCTAACAATACAAAGTCTTACCTTTGGTAAAGTTTGTAATGAGAAAAGGCTCTCAGTTTCTGTGTAACATTTTCTAGTTGTACTTTGCTGCATCCAAGGAGAGCTGGAGTACAGGGTATTCCTGCAATAAACATAATAGGAGGATATAGCATGGTTAATTTACAAAAGCATCTCAAAAAAGCACCATAGAGTAATGGATAGCAAAAAAGCACACAGGTGTATTCCTGAGTGGAGTTATGGACACCTTTCCAATAAAGATAAAACTGAAGAGTCTGTAGCGCCTCAACATAGGAACAAACAAAAAACATCAGGATCAACAATGATCATACTATGAAATAGCCTGAGAGAGAATAGGAGACCTATGGAAGTTTGTGAGAGGGGTGATTTGGCTTAATCTGACATACTAGGAAGAGTCTATTTGTCATTAGGACATGTGACTAGGACTTGGGGGATTTCGACCTGGTTCTACTCTAAAACCTTGTATGGTGTTGGTCAAGTGATTTAAAAATTTTTGAAGCACTGCATATGGTTTAGGGAGCCAATTTTTAAACTCAGATAAGATTAAACAATACTAAGAGGAAAAGAGCAGCATGCCTGCTGTGCTTGGCATGGTATGCCCAAAGGCCTAAGTTGCTAATGCATCTATTCACACCTACAGAATTATATGATGAATTCACTGTTCATCTGAAATTGCAGTTTTAGAACAAAAAATGGTAGCCAGACTGAAGTTAACAGACTGTTTCTACTACTGACATACACAAAATTGAAGATCCTTTGGGGTGACTTGTTTATGCTTGTAACAAATTAATTTATTGCACGGAAGAAAAATACAATTTAAAAAAGCACAGTATGCCATTTTGCAGGCCCTCTGAGGCTGGAAGTTAACAGACCTGTTCTGAGGGATAGTGCATGTGTACCTTTTCTCAGTGCTAAGTCTCCTCCCTGTCTGCTTTCCCTTCAGCTGTTTGATCGGGAGCTGTGTATCAAGCAGCTGCGCTACTCGGGGATGATGGAGACCATTCAGATCAGGAAAGCTGGGTACCCTGTCCGCTACAGCTTTGAGGAGTTCTTTGAGAGATACAGATTTCTTCTGCCATGGTCTCTTCGACAAAAGGTGTGCAAGCAAAAACATGGTGTGAGGCTAATCTAACTTTTCCTTATGAGGCCTTAGTCTTTCCCACAGTAGAAAGTTCTTGAATTACTGCTGGCAGAGTTGAGGGAGCTGTCAGCACCGGAGAAGTCATCACAGGAACTGTTATCACAGTAATTACAGCTGAATAGTTAAATACTCCCTTCAACCTTAGCTGAAAACAGAGTTGCTTTGAGGTCCAGCTGTCCTTGGCCTGCTCCTCAAAGACATCCCAGGCAGGGTACCATCCCCATTCCCATTGCCCTCAGATGGTTTTTTACTGTGATCACACAATTCTCAGGTCTC
Organism: Geospiza fortis; assembly: GCF_000277835.1. Lineage (NCBI taxonomy): Eukaryota > Metazoa > Chordata > Aves > Passeriformes > Thraupidae > Geospiza > Geospiza fortis. The sequence continues at coordinate 65,134 of NW_005054609.1, read as the reverse complement.
TGATGTCCTCCTCACACCTTGGCTCTGGAATGTTTAGTCATGTAATCACATCCCTCCTCTTCCTAACTATTTGAGCTGAACCACTTTCATTCATTGTATTGCCAGCCCAGAGGTCTGCAAGACCTCATCTGTTTCTGCCCTTCACCCTTTGGAATGCAGGGCAGTAGATCCTTGCATAGCACTTGTGTGTTTCACAGCCAAGCCCTAACATCATGATGCTTTTGCACATCAGCTGAAGAATGATACTCGACAGAGCTGCATCAGCATCTCCCAAGCAGTGCTGGGCAAGGATGAAAGCTGGCAAGTTGGAAGGACCAAGATTTTCCTTAAAGTAAGTAAAAAGGAAAGTTTATTGTCTTTTCTCATGAAAAACTAGGTGCTTCACAGTACAGCTTAGCCTGCTTGTGCAACAGTGGCAGTCAAGGAGGACTGGGTTGTCTTACAAACTCTCTCGTGAATCTGAGGGTGGATCTTTGTTCTTGAAAGCCAAATAATTCAATGGAGAGGGTTTGGTGTAGGAGAGGCTGATCCTGTTCCTGTGCTACAGGGCTGCAGCTGAAACAGAACAGTGCAATGTGTTGGAGCATAAAAAAGAACAGGATACCAATGCACTGTTGCAGAGGACCACCTTGCCTGTAGCATACCCCCTGTTGAGAACAGTCTTGCTGCAGGCAGATTCTTGCTTGTTTATGGCTATAGCTAGACCAAGTCTGGTCAGGGGGTGTGCATTCTTCCTACTGCAGTCCCATAAATGCATTTTAGTCACATTATGCTACATAATGCTGATTTGGGGTCTCTTTCAGACCATGTGTCCCATTTCCAGAGGTTTTAGGTGAGTCTGCTAAGCTGGCATATCCGCACTTTCCTTTAACAGGATCATCATGACACTGTGTTGGAGCTGCAACTCCAAAATGTACTCACAGATAAGGTTCTTCTTATCCAGAAGGTGATGAGAGGATTGAAGGACAGGTCAGTGACCTTACAGAAGCGACTTCGTGTTATTTTGAAGTAGCTAATCTTTGTGATGCAGCTTAACACACTCTGTACAGCATTTTTGAGTATGAAATGTATCAAACTATATCTTCCACCAGCCCTAAATTTCATGCTCATTATGTAATAATGCACAGTTTATCTATGCAGATGTTGGATAAAGATTTGTTTTGGCTCAGTTTTGTTATTTTCGTGATGTTTTTCAAAATGCGTGACTGTGGCATGTATGAAAAGGAAGCTTTGAAAGGAGGACTTGTTCTTAATATTTTTAGTAAACAGTAGACATCTGGAAAGCAGGAAATCTCCATGGAATCTGTGCACTTCTCAGAGCTACAAGAATTCTCTTAGTTAGATTGCTTCTTGGATACAAGATGTTGATAAGAATCAGATGGAAACTAACTAGTCTTCCTCTTTGCCAAAGATGCCTAATTCTTGCATTGTGTCTGGTTTAGTTTGAAATATCTTCAGAAGTGAAATTTAGTCACTGTCAAATAAATGTCTATCCTCATTAAATGCTTTACATCATAATTTGTACTCATGGATCTTGTATCCCCTCAACCAGAACCATGCAGGGCAGGTAGGACTGAGTCTTGGTTTGGTTTATAAATACTCTTGACACTAGTGAAGGAAGAACTAAAAAATATGACACAAATACCCCCAAACTTCCCTCTTTTCTTTTCAGACTCTGCCTGCTATCCAACAGAGTATCCAAACCAAAAGCCTCACCTTGCTTTTACTTTTAATCCACCAGAGCTATGTGCTGCCTTTTTGAGCTGCAGTGTGACAGTTTGTACCATCTTGAGGTTCATCTTGCTCAGATGGGCTCCTTGTCCTGGCAGCAAAACAGGGAGAAAGAGGTTACTAGATGGGGAAGTTAACAGTCTTGATGTGAGGGGTTTTCAGTTCTTATAGGGCTCTCTGACTACAGCAATTAATTTGGTCTGTAGTTTCTATGAGTATTTTTGCAGCAAACAAGGCTGACATCAGACTGGACATCCCATAAAAGAGAAAAAAAAGCCACCTTATTCTCTACTACTATCCTAAGAAACAACAGAGATAACCTATTGTTTGTCACCTCCCATGTCTGTCTGCTTAGGAAGCAGTTCCTGAAACAGAGGAGTTCTGCTGTAGCCATTCAGTCAGCCTGGAGGGGCTACTGCTGCCGGAAGGAGTTCAGAATGGTAAGGTGAAGGTGCATCAATGAATTTATATTTGTGTGTGTGTGTTTATATATTGTGCCCTGCCCTACTGAGTGGAGTATTAGGAATTAAGATATTCTCAACTGAAGGGAGAATAGATGATAGGGTGTAAAGGAGGGTATAAAGTCCAGAGAGGGCTCTGGGACCTCTCAGGGCTTGCTGAACCTGTGACACTTCTGCTTTTTGGTGAAATAGGAACTCAACTCACCTTTGGCAGGCCTGGCTTCAGAGACCTGACATATAAATGGTCCCACACTTCTTATAATCAGAAACACAAGCCTAGCCTTTGTGCATCATCACCACGCTATGAGCAAAGTGTCTTCCACAGCTGCTGCAAGAAAACTGGGAATTTGTAAAAAATTACCAGAAAAGTCATTATATCAATCTCACATTGTAAAAAAAATTTCCAGGGGAGGTTCAGATTCAGATTATATATTAGGAAAAAAATTTCACTGAAAGAGTGGTCAGGCTCTGGAATAAGTTGCCCAGGGTGGTGGTGGAGTCACCATCTTGGGACGTGTTGAAGAGGCATCTGAATGTGGCACCTGTGGCTATGGTTTAGGATTAGTTATGATGGTGCTGGATTGACAATTAGACTAGATAATTTTGAAGGTCTCTTCCAACCTTGTTGATTCTGTGTGATTCTGTGTGAAAAATATTGGCTGATCTTCTATACATGGTGCATTTTCTGGGTGAGGAAAACTGGGGGCACTCACAGATTATGTATTTGTGTGGCAGGGATGATGATGATGATGATGATAACTATTATTATTATATCCCATACATCCCATTTGAGATTGGAAGGAGGAGAAACTGCTGGTTTCAGTCAGAAACATTCTATATTCTGCATCAGTGATACAATTCCTGTCTGATTGCTTGTTTCCATTCACCTGCCTTCATTTCTGCTCTTGTCATAATCCCAGGCTACCATTGTCACTTTCTGAAGGCACTCCCTAGAACGGATCCCCCAAGTAACTCTATATATTAGTTTTAAAGGCCTATTACTTGTAGAAAATAAAGCATAAAGAGTAATATTACATTAGCCACTTCCAGTGTCTTTATCTAGTTACCAAATTTTGTTGTCTTCTACTCATCCCACCTTACATCCCAACCCGTCTCGATGGTTTGGAACCATAATTGTCAGAGGCCAAGACATCTCTCTGGCTGTCTTAGATGGCTCGAGCCCCTGCCAAAGGATTCAGGGACCTTGGCACAAAGCCCAAGACACCTGTGACTTTGATTTTGACCCATAAAACAAATTACCATCTTTATATGAAGAATTACAAGTCAAGAGAATTTAAGTAGAATAATAGTTTGTCACGAGGTGAAAAACAGATTTTTGGAGTTTTTAGAATAAAGGTTCAGAAAGCAAGATAGAAGAATCTAAGCATGTCCAGTCTTTCTCCTTCTTCTTCTTCTTGGCCTCCATCTTCTGCTGTGGTAGTAGCACTTCTTGAATTAGTTTAAAGTAGAAACTCACTGTCTAACATAACTGATAAGTATTAAGAAGTTATAGTAAATAATGTACACATAGTTTTCAGTATAAAAGATAATACCACCGCAAGGTGGTCAGTGTGCCTCAACCCAACCTGCCAGACAGACCTCGGCGGGTCAGAGAAAGAATGTTATAGATAAAACATCAGGCGCTGTGCCGCGGCCGGCAGCTGGCCCAGCGCTACGAGGCCACGCGCGCGCGGATCGTGGCGTTCCAGGCACGGTGCCGCGGGTTCCTGCTGCGCCACAGGCTGGCACAGCAGCACAGAGCTGCACGGGTCATACAGGCCTATGCCAGGGGCATGCTCGCTCGCCAGACCTACCAGAGGATGAAGAGAGAGGTAATGCTCACAGATGCCTTGTGAACACGTTGTTGCTATGAAATTCCAATAGAGATTTTATCACCAGCAAGTGTTGCCGTGATGTAGCACTGGGCGTGGATATTCATTTTGGGGTATTTTATTTTGAACTCTTGCCAAGTACAAAAGCAGAGTGTAAAGCAGACTGATCTTGTTTACATTTGCTTTATGTGATCATTATCATGGATCAAAACTTCACTGATACAGCTGCAGTGGCTGTGACAGAAGGGAGAAAATAGAAGATCGGTGTTATCAGCCAGTCCTGCAAGGGGAGCTCAATTTCTACATCAGGGTGGCATTCAGGGAACCATTCACAAGGGAATCCCAATGCAGTGTGTTTTCGTTGGCGCTACCCTTGGCAGTCCATAGCACAGGGGAGGCCTCTCCCTGATTTCCTTTCTGTATTAATGCTGTACAAACAGGACTAAGCCAGTTTGCAGATTTCTGCCTACGGGCTGTTCCCTAAAATGTCACATCTCAAACTAAGCCTCTGTTGGGACAAAGTCCTGCTGTGGACAGTTTGTTAGAGGCAGAAGGGAGTTGGCTCAGCAGTTGTACAAACAGTCACAGAATAGTCCTGTTGTCCACAGAACAAGCTGGAAGCCGGGAATATCCAAGTCCTGGGACCATTGAAAGGAAGGGAGGAAGCCATGAGATTACAAAAGGTAGGTATGCTGGTGGAGAACACTGGCCAGCATTACCCAGCTCACACCTGTGGACTTGCTCAAACCTCTGAGCACTGCTATATTTAAAGAAAGATAAGACATAGCTGTAATGATGATGATAAGACCCTATTTGTAATGATGCTTTGAAAATATAACACGGCAAACACATACACATGCAGCATAAGATGGCATTTTAGCCAAATATGCCCAATTCTATTACAAGTCTCCTGACATAAAACATTTTAAAATTTTAAGTATTGTGGGGTTTTCTGTTAGAAATTCTGTGCTTTTCCCATATTATCTCTTGTTGATTAAATTCTTGTATAATTGCACATCATTATCAATAGGCCAACATTCCATAAAGACAGCTGTAAGAGCAGGGCCCTGCTGCTCATGGGCCAGGTCTTTGTGACACAAGCAACATTTGACTTCCTGTTTCAACACTGCACTGGCAGAGCTGGACCTCACAGTCACACACCTTTGTAAAAGTGTTTCATCTTCATACCCCTTCACTCTAGCAGAATGATGCTCATTCATGATGTTCATGTTCAAGTCATGCCTATTTCTGTGTTAAAGGAACACCAGACAACTCAGGAGAGAGAGGAAGCAGAAGCAAGACAAAGGAGGAACGTGCTTGGCAATAAACCAACAAATCATGATGTTATCAGCGACCAAGAAATGGTGGACAAAATTTTTGGGTTTTTACCTTCTATGATTGGAGGCCAAGAAGGACAGGCTCCTCTGGGTTTTGAGGTAAAGAGCTGCAAACTGGTAATGGGTCATGTTTATCCCTTGTGTAAGTCCACTGATTGCTGGAATTCCATCAGTGGTCAGTTCTATTTAGTGAACTTCTGTACAGTGAAAGAATCCCCCACATTAGTCATGCAGTCACTAAAGCATCTCTTGCAGAGGTGAGTTCCCAAAAGTTTTTGGTCACATGCAGTTTAGGGACTATACAGCTTCAAACTTTGCCTTTGTTTCTTTGGCCCAGCCCAACAGTACCACCCTCTGCATTTTGGCACCAATCTTATGCTCTGCTGACAGTGCTCTCAGTGATTTTCTGCCTGAAACAAGCTGAAAGCTCATGACCCAAGTTATACCATATTCTTAAAGGCAAAATCTGTGATATACTTGTCCTGACAGCTGTGGAGGTTGGAATTTTGTAGGAAGAGGTGGGCAGAATAGAATGGTATGGATAAGTACTGGATGTGAACAGTTGCACCTGGATTTTCCATCAGCAATATTCTTGCTGAGGACCAAGACAGGAAGACCACATGGAGTGGATGCATCTCAGAAGGACAAGCTCTCAGTCCAAATGATCTGTTGGTAGCAACTGTAAATGGCTTTGGGGTTAGCTGGAAAGGCAAATTCTGGAAGACCCATGGCCAAGGGGAAAAAAAATGCAAAACTAAACATAAGCATATCAGAGTTCAGTAAAAGAAAATATGCTTCTTCCTCATGTTCTGCACAGGACTTGGAAACAAAGCCTAACAAGCTGGAGGAAGTGGACCTGGACATGATTCCCATGAGTGTGGAGCTAGAAGAGGAAGCACATGGTTTGGAAGAATACACCTTCCCCAAGTTTGCAGCTACTTATTTCCAGGGGTCTTCCACACATACACACATCCGGAGACAGCTGCGGCACCCGCTGCTCTACCATGATGACAAGGACAACGTCCTGGTATCTGGCTCCTTGTTCATGTTGAACCTGCTCTCTCCACAGCCCTGGCTTTACAGGTCCCATCATCCCTGGGTCCTGGCTCTGGCACAGCCCAGGGAACCAGAGACTCCAGAGTAAAGGAGAGCCATGGTGTTGAAAGCAGCAGTTCCCATCAGCATTTCTGGCAATTTGCTGGCAGGCAGTTCACACAAACACCTGCCCAATGCAGGATCTCTGGTCACCTTTGTTCTTGCCCAAAGAGGGAACTCAGGGGTGTGTTTTGATTTCTCCAGACACCCTTTGGGGACAAAAATAGACTGGAGAGAAGAAGCATGAGAGCATAATCATGTCTCTGCTCTTGTTAGGGTTGCTGGTCTGTGAGATAGGACAGAAGGAGGAGGGACAGGCCTCCAATACCCCACTGAACCAGAGGGGGACTGAGGAGGGTGTTTTCCTTAATTCTAAGCAGCCTGGCAGAATGGAGGACCCCATGCATCAAGAACTTTGCTATTACTTGGCTTTCTAGTTCTGGGCATGAAGGGTCCTGGCAAACTCCACTCCACTGCTTATCTGTCCAGCTCAGCAAATGCAGAGTGCAATTCAGCCAAGGCTTCTCCACCTCCAAGGTATCAGTAAAGGGAATGGTGAGGCTCAGCAATCACAGAGGAAATCTGACCTTTCCACCAGAGCTGTATCCTCTTCCTTTAGCAGGAAAGTTTTGTGTGTTGCTGTCTTGTCGTTTGGTATGAAACCAAACTCTTCATGTAGATAGCCAGAGGAAATGGGAATTTTAACAATTTGGACTGGGTAAAGGAAGAAAATGCTCTTAATCTAAACAGGCAGAAATGGCATGAAGCCATTGGTCCTGTTGGCACTGACTGTGCTTTTTGCTATTATAGGCTTCTCTAGCTGTGTGGGTGATCATCCTGAGGTTCATGGGGGACCTGCCAGAGCCAGCAATGTTTGCCAAGAGTGCCACCGCCAAGAGCAGCTCCGTGATGACACAGATATATGACACACTTGGCAGGAAAAACCAGGTCCAGTTGAGGAATGACAGCCCAAATATGGTGAGACAAGCAGATTATGTTTGTGTTTTCATTTGCTTTCCTTGGTTTCTGTGCTGTTCTATGAAGAGTGAGAAAAGCAAAGGAACTCCTTCATGCTACTGTACTTGAAATGCCACAAGTGTAAAAGTCCTGGCAGGACACTCAGGTCTTTCTGGCAGGTGAAGAAAAAACAAAAATATCTTCACTTGAGCATCTTTCTGTTCTTAATGAATCATTCTTGCTGTGCATTAATCTGATTTCCTATAATGGTAATGTGTATTGCAGAGAGAAGGCAGAAGGGATAACAAGATTTCTAAGGGGATTTCATCCCTGAAACTGAAACGGTCATCCAAGCTGACAGGGAAGGTAAGAGGTGGAAATAAATTGCTTCTCTTTCTTCTTGCCTGAAACCGTGTCTTCACCTTCTGACAGATGTTATGTGAGCAAACTCCCAGCTGAGAACTTGTTTCCCTGCCAAGCCAGGGCAGCCCTTTGTGGAATACCTGGTGCAGTGTTCTTTGGACACGATCCCCATGTTGTCTGTTCTCTGGCAGAGAACACCAGGAGAAATGTATTACTGAGAATTGTTGGCATTACAGAACAGCTTGCCCAGAGGCCTGAGCAGACTGAGAACCATGTGCTTAGGGTGGTACAGGACAGTACAGGACAGTTGTCCTAGCCAGAGATAGTGCTGTAACAGCACATTTAATGAGTTACATTTAGAGGGAAGGGGGTAATATGGCCTGGTTCTCCTGCCCTGAGCAGGAAGAGTTTTAGCCAGTAAGATAAAGAAGGAATATCTCTCATTTATGGGAGAGCTGCCTGCTAAGAGGGAAGATTTCTAGAGCACTCTGGGGTTCTACTCTGTTTCTTTCAGGTGACAGAGCAGCTACGAAGTGGAGAAGAGGCTTTCCAAGAGGACATCTCAGTCTCTCAGAGACCTATGTCCAACCTAGAAAAAGTACACTTCATTATTGGCAATGCAATTCTGCGTCCTGCCATCAGGTAGGAAATCTGTACCGCCTTCCTAGGGCCAGGTGCCCGTTGCATCAAGGAAATCCAGCATCCTTTTTCCACAGTCCTGGAGAATTACTCCCTTACCGCCTTTTCTGGTATTTTCATGTTGCAGTTTAGGCCACCTGCTTCCATGTATGGCTTTCTGAATACCCCACAGGTATGGAAAGAGGCAGAGCTCAGGGCTGTGACTCAATAATTCTTGAAGGTGGAGCACTGCCCTAGAATGAGGGAGAAGAGTCACTCAGAGGAGTAAGAAATATGGAGTTAATGTATTCTAGGTGGATGAAAGGTTTCCCAATAGCCTCTTTTTGAGCTCTAAAGCAATGTCCCTGCATTGGAGATGGTCAAAGGTCTGGACTGCTGAGTGTATGAGACACTAAGGAGAAATCCTGACCACAAGCAGTGTGAGGCTGCCCCTCAGGCCAAGCATGGTGTGAGAATAAAGCAGAAGCTTGTTGACTCTGACCTGGCCTCATGAATCCTCTCCTTTTTTATCCTAAGCATTTTCTGTAACAAAGCCCACAGACACAGGCTGTGCCTTGACCTCAATCATGGGCTGCATTCCTCTCTGCACAGTCACTTTGTTTCAGTCAAGACACTCCCTAAAGCAGATTCTCTGCTGGCAAAAATTGCATTCAATCTATATAGCATGATAGTCACAGGCTAAGTACCTATACCCTCCATTTCATCAAATGTCCTAGGAGGGAACAAAAAACTCATCCAGCTTATGCCCTGTCACATCAGATTTGACAAATGTGCATTCCAAGAGTCTAGAAAAAATCAAGATGATTTTTTAATAACAGTTTTATTTGTATGCAGATTTTTGCATCTGTTTCCCTTAAGTCCTTGCTGCAGGTAAATTGCATTTTCAGAAGCTTACTCTGAAGTGCTCCTTTCTCCTTTTCTGTACAAGATTCACTCCAAGTTTGTATATAAATATAAATTATATATCTATATAAATATATAGATATAAAACTAAGCAGGGTGTCCCCCATCCTTATCCCCAAATCCACCTCCAAGCAGACAGACAAGAGCCATGAGCTACAACCCACATGCTGTAGAGAGCTCAGAGCAAGTTACACATCTAGACTCTTGGACAGCAATGCCATTTCACAGCTGGATGACCCAGCAGTTATTTTTCCTGCACAGCTCTCTGCTTCTCACAGAAGTTAATTCAGCATGGGAACTGCACTTGAGTAAGAAGAGGTGGCAAAAGGCCCTAAGCATGCCTGGAGCCTTTTCCATAGCAAGGCTATTTCCTGAGGTGCATTACAGGTGCTATCCTAGCTGTTGTGGTTGAACCTAGCTCAGATCTACCTCATCATGCTGCAATCCTGCCAAACTTGCAGTCGAAATGTAGCCAAAGACAGTTCAGACAGTGAATTAGCTGTTGCTCTCACATGTTTCATTACAGAGATGAGATTTACTGCCAGATTTGCAAACAACTCACAGAAAACAGCAACAGGAGCAGCTATGCTCGTGGCTGGATCCTTCTGTCACTTTGCCTTGGCTGCTTTCCTCCTTCAGACACGTTTGTGAAGGTACACTGCTAACCCTTCCTACAGCAGCTCACACACCTCAGCTCAGCTGGTGTCTTGTGTATTTTGATGTTTTGATGGTGAAAACCACACAAAATGTTTGGCTTCCAGAGCAGCTGGTGCTGTGCTTTCAGCAGAAACTTTCTCATCTCATATGCTTATCTGGGAATTTAAATAAATTATTGCTGCATTCATATTTAATTTTTTCATTACACATCATACAGTCTGGATTCTGCTGTTCATCACAGCTCTCATTTTAGATATATAATCTGCAAGGGATCTTGCAAATTTTAACCTCTCCAATTCTGCCTTTCCAGCCGAAGACAACCAAAAGATGTCTCCAGTTACAACCCTTGTGATTAAATATATTCAGGAGGCCAGTATAAAATCACACCCCAAGTTTTATCAGTCCTCACCCTGTATCTCTAAGCCCTAAAAAGTCCAATAGATACTTGGACTTTTAAATTATTTATTAATTTCCAAGTTTAAATGGATGATAAATCCACTTCACCACAGGATAAAAACTCAGCCTGTGGCTCCAACTTGACATCAGGCTTCCTCCTAGATCTGAGGGGCAAACAGGATCCATGGATGTGCATGAAACTTCAGCCTTGCTTTACTAACACCCCAGTTCAAATAATCAATCTAATCATAAATGCTGCTAAATGGACACTTTTGGAACAAACCAGTCACAAGCCATAGGTATAGTTTGACACCAGTCTTCATTCAAAGACCTGGAACCATGCAGAATTCATGAAAGACATGACCACACCCTACATCTAGGAGTATTTTCAATCATTAAAATAACCAGGTGAATGAGGCACGCATGCACTAAATACAGAGATGTAAATACAAGTCCGTGTCATCCAAGAGCCATACAGACTACAAAAGCTCAGTTTATCCCATTCATCTCTTCAAATGTCCCATCTTAATCATGGACTTTAGTTGACATTGCCAGAGAACTTGGTACAACTAAAAGTATCAATCATCATTAGACCTAATCTGCCATTAGCCTCTTCCCAACTCTTCCAATCATACAGCATGTCATAACACTTCAGGCTCTTGGGTTGAAAACACTAACTCTTGCTCTAACCTAACCATAAGAACAAAGTCTCCACTACTCACGTAGTTAAACAAGGTGGATAGACTGACACAAATCTTCTGTCCCTTTTGACTGAAAGTTCTGCAGAATGAGTGAAAACTGTCTCAAGCCTCCTTTTTGAAGACATTAATTCCAACCCTAACCTAATATTTTCTGGTGAACTGAAAGCTAATGGGTCACTGAAATCTAGTGTATCAGCTGCAGAAGCTTTTTAATGTTTTCTGAGGATTAATGTTTCCTAACTCCTCCTCCTGCTCTGTGCATGCAGTACCTGTTGAATTTCATCCACCATGGGCCCACGGGCTACGCTCCGTACTGTGCTGAGCGTCTGAGACGCACCTACAGCAACGGGGCCCGGACTGAACCTCCCAGCTGGCTGGAACTTCAGGTAGCAACTCCCTTTTGGCTTAATTATATTGATCTGGGACATTTTGTACTGGTTTTTCTAAGTATACTGCTTACTTTGTAGTTATACTACATTCACTACCTATAATAGCAGGCATTCTTAAATCAAATAATGGAAATCAATTGCACAAGGGGATTGAAGACCAGCCGCCTTGGTCTGGGCAGTTTCTTGGATACATCTCTTCTGGCTATTCAGTAACCCTAAATGCAGAAAACTATATAAGCAAGAGCAGATGATTTGCAGGAAGGTACCTCCATTCACTCAGGAATCACAGGCCAGAAACAACCTCCTGAGGAAAGCTCTTACTATTGCTTTTGGAAAGAACTGAGCAAAGGTTATGCTTTTAAAATGACACGAAGAAGGGATTATGATGGTGCTATATTGTCCTCCACTTCCTTTAAATGTCACCCTAGTAATTAAAAATCACCCCCCACCCCCTTTCAAGCAAAGACCTCAGTTCAGTTCTTCCCTAAATCTCAGGGACCCTCTTGCTTAACACACATCTTCCTGGGCAGTGTGCTTGCTGCAGGCCATCTCTCCACTGATGCATGTAAGGCTGCTCCCAAAAGTCATCAGGACAAATGTGGCTCATGAAAAGTCTATCAGTCAGCACTGTTATGTGATTATCAGCTCTACTGAGCTGTGAGGAAGAGAAAACTTGAGTCCAGTGCTGCTCCAGGGATGTAATTTATATCTACAACTCACCATGCTTTGAAGAAACTGTGTGGGTGTTGGTGATTCACTTAAAGATTGTTGACCAGGTTGTACAAGGTGTGTAGCTCATAGATCTAAAAGCTTATTTCATTCTTCAGAAGAAAGTAAGGTTTGTCCATAACTTTTTTGTCTCATCTAACTCTGACTTACAGGCAACAAAGCAGAAGAAACCCATTATGTTTAATGTCACCCTGATGAATGGCCAAAGCATCACTGTCCCTGCAGACTCTGCTTCCACTGCCAAAGAGATCTGTCAGTTCATAGCAGATAAAATCAAACTGAAGGATATCTTTGGATTTTCACTCTACATTGCTGTGTTTGATAAGGTAAAGTGTAGAAAAATAGAATGAAAGCTCCCTTCTCTTTTTGTGGAGTTGCTACTGCCCACCCAGCCTCACTGAGGATTCCTGAATTCTGGAATGCCCTCAACCCAGTCCTGCACTGAAACCAAATCAGCTCTGAATCCTAGCTGGATCTCAGACCTGACAATACTATTCTGCCTTTCTGTTGGCTCATCACTCAGCAATTCTTGCTGCAGCCCTGTAAGGTTTCCTTTCCCACATAGCTGAGCAGTAAAAATACATCCACTTACCACATACTGTCACTTGTGCGCCGGGGTTGGGGCAGGAACAGGCGAGAGGCAGGATCATAGAAAAGGCAAAGAAGGCTTTATTCAAAAGAACCGCGTGGTTTTTATAGAGTGGTATGATAGATTCTTTTCTATTGGCTAACTAACAAACATTTTTCTCTTGCATTGTCCTTGAGAGGAACAGAAAAATAAAGTAGAAAAACACTACTTACAAATTGTTTATAGTCAACAAGTTATCACATCTTTCTAGCTCTCTAAAACTTCTCACAAGCTGCTGTGAGAAACGCTTGCCGTTTCTCTCTCTCTCTGTCTCATGGCATCCACACCATACAACTGGCATGCTCATCTGCTTACCTTCTTGGAGTTTTCCTTGCAGTCAGGAGACCAGGAGCTTTGTGTGAATTGTCCTTCGGGCAGGCCCAGAGCAGGCCGGCAGTAAATGCAGTGTCCCTGTGTGGCAGGTGTGGTCGCTGGGCGGGGGCCGGGAGCACGTGCTGGACGCCATCTCGCAGTGCGAGCAGCTGGTGAAGGAGCGCGGCACCCACGAGCGCCACGCGCCATGGCGCCTCTACTTCCGTAAGGAGATCTTCACCCCCTGGCACAGCTCCCGCCAGGATCCCGTCAGCACCGACCTCATCTACCACCAGGTCATCCGGGGCGTTCGCTTTGGAGAGTACCGCTGTGACAAGGTGGGGCTCCTGACTGCCAGAGGTTTATGTCCAAAAAGGAGACAGAGGAGTCCTTTTACTTTATTCTAATAAAGGGAGAGGCCATGGGGCATTCCCCTGGGATCTCTCAGATTTTTGGAGGATGCAGCCTCCTTTTTATCCTGATTTCCCGGCCAAATTTCCCTCTCTCTTTCCCCATTGGCTGAGGTACTTGAGAGGTACAGACTTCCCAATATGCCTGATACGAAAGATTTCCCTCTAATATATAACCCTCCGTTTTAACTTTTAATTCTTATGGAATTTAGGGGTTTTTCTTCCCCATTGTTTTTTTCATCTTTCAATGTCTAATTTCATTTATCAGCAACCTAAAGTTTATTTGTAAAAGCAAATATATTTTTCCATTCATCAATCAGTGGAATCCTTCCCATTGTTTCTTTTATCTCCCAGTGCTGGTTTTATCTACCAGCAGACCCACAGCTTGTTTGCAAAGACAAAACCACTGTTCCTCTCAAGTGGATGTGAACAACCCTTCCCTTCTTAATGCACAATCCCTGTTCAGGTGATTGTGCCAGCTGTCACATTGATAGTTCTAATTAATACTTTCTCCTTCCCTGCCACTTCCAGTTCAGTGGGAGCTTGGAGGCATGTCCAAAGGGCCAAATTGGGTTGTACTTTAAAATATCTTTGCTAATAATCTCTCTGATGTTATGATTGTGTGAAGTTTATCCCTCCTCATGCTGGGTGACTGATAAGAGTTATCCAGACAAAAATTGAGAAAACCCCATTCCTAAATGGTTCAAAGTTTGAAAGAGGCTATCTAGCCTTTCTGACATCATTCTAGGCCTCTTTTAATGGATTAATTGTTTCAGGAGGAAGATTTGGTGGAGATAGGCGCAAAATATTGTTATATCCAATTTGGAGATACCATCCACAATGAACTTGTGCAGAAGGCGCTCCATGACTGTATTCCAGTAAAACAGCTGAAGTCCAAACCACTGGAAAAGTGGGTGAGCCTTGTAACCTATGCACATGCTAAGGTAAGAGGTTTGTCAGGCACTGCTGGGTAACCACTCTTGAGCACCAGCTTCTGCTTCTTTCACCATTTTTATTTATTAATAGTCTGTAGGGGAAGAAGGAGACAGAGTTCAGTTTGGAGATCCCAAATAGCTCATTAGCTCTGGGGGAGCAGAAAACCCTTCTGCTCACACTTCCATATGAAGAGCAAGGGGGAAGAATGAAAAAGTACATTTAAATCTCTGAATTAGAGTAGCTTTTAAGGCTCTATTTTCCATCTGAAAACCAAGTCAGGATGGGCATGGCATGAAGTATTGGTTTTTGATCTGGAAGTGGATTACCTGAATTATTTCCATGACATCCAACGTGCATTAGACTTTGAACAGGTCAGTGGGAATTTGAGAGAAATTTGGAATCCAGACACCTGTAGGCACTGTTAGCTGCATGTGGGTTCCCTGGAGACCATTCCTGATTTACTTTCTTCAAGTTCCCTTGACACCAGTAACAGCAGAAGATTGTTGGGATCTCTGGGATCAGGCTTGTTCTTTATTGTCCGCAGATCATGCAAACCAGATTTTACTGAGAAAACCTTGGGTGTGTTTTTTTTCCTGCAGGCCCCATACACACAGGACCATCTCTCCTCTCAGACTGTGAAGGAGCAACTTGTAGATTTTGCTCGCTTTCAGTGGCCTTTGCTTTTTTCCAGATTCTTTGAAGTCACTAAGTTTTCAGGTAATATCTGGAGCCTGGGAGTAGAGGATAGATATAAGATCAATAGGGGAAGACTTGCATAGCATTGATAAGGATTCTTTTCTGTATTTTCAGGACCCAGCTTGCCTAAGAACCACTTCATTATTGCTATAAATTGGAAAGGCATCTGCTTCTTGGATGAGTCAGAAAAGCGGCTCCTTGAGCTGACCTTCCCAGAGATAACTGGCATCCACACCAACAGGTGAGGGCCCCAGAAACACAAGATCTGAAGATGGCATCTCTTCCATACTCAGAAAGGGTGTACCTTCTCTGCCACCTCCTTAGGTGATTTGATCTGTGCCTGGAAAGGTGGTTTAGCCTAGGTCTGGGAAACAGAAAGGGAAAACTGAGCAGCCTGTAAAGGAAATACTGAAAAGACTGGATCCTTCCAGCTGGTGTAAAGTGGTCCTGTTCAGTCAGAAAGGTGTAAGGAAGCACAGGCAGGCATTGAGACAAGAATGGCCCAAATAAGTGACACAGTTAAGCCACTGTCTGTTGTGCATGCTGGGAGTTGACATCTTTCTCAGATGTCATGGACCAGAAGAAGATCACTGAGAAAAGCTGTTAACTACTGCCTGCTCATGGCACACATCCTTGCATCAGGTTACTTGGAGAAAAGGGTCTTACATACACAAAAAAGCCCCCTGTGAGGACTGTCAGAGATTTAATTAGTTGTTGAGTTACTCCAAAAGAAGGGTGTTCTTGTGTCTATATGGAAGCACTTTTGTACAAAACATAGTGGAGTCCAGAGCAAAGCTGAACCACTTCAGTCCTTCACACTTGCCAGGTCATGGGAAGGCAAATTAGGAACTACCAAGGAGATGTGGGTGCCTTGGCTGTGTTTACAGATGGGTCTGTAAGTTTTTCAAATGCTCTGGTAACAAATTGTTCAATAATACCTAGGGCAGTGAAGTCATTTGGACAGAGCTGCACTCTCATCACGCTTCGTGCCGAGGAGTTTGTTCTGACATCTGTAAACAGCGTTGTCATTGCTGAACTGGTGGTGATGTTCCTGGAAGGACTGAAGAAAAGATCACAATTTGCTGTAGCAATGCATGAGAAGAAATCCCAGGGTAAGTCTCATAACTCTTCTACAGGGTGTGGAGAAATCATGAAAGAATCCACAGCACTTGTTTGAAGGTGCTCAAAGAGGAGAGGGGAACTTCATTAAGAGTCCCTTTGCTCCTGGGGGGATGCATCAGCACAGCAATGCCAAGCATAAGGCAATGGGATTCAGTACCCTTGCACACAAATAACCTTTCCTTCCTCCTTCTCATTCTTTATGTATTTTATTTAGACAGTATAGTGTCCAGGAACTCAGTTTGGTTATAGTAGGAAGTTGGTTCTGGGCTCTCTGGAAATACTTTGCAGAAGAATTTCAAAGAAGCAGTAAACTGGAATTTCCTGTGGAATAGAAGGTGGCTCAAACAGACATGCATGTTTAAAATGTAAACATTAACTTCAGCTACTTACAACTACTGAGTTCCTTTCCATGCTTTGCTGCCAGTCTGGACACAAAGTCAACATTCATGTGAATCAAACTGAGTTCTGCCATTGCCCTAAGTGGATCAAAGTCAGGGTGTCAGAGGAAACAGAAGTGATTTCTCTGATGTTACTGGAAAGTGCTACTGGAAAATTAGCCATATTTACACGTTTCACTTTCTACTGCTAACTGATTTCAGGCCTTCAAAATACAATTACCTCATCTTTCACATTGCTTTACACTGTCAAGCCTGAACAGTACCCCCTTATTCTCTTTTCCAGATGATCCTGGCATCCTGTCCTTCAAGAAGGGAGACTTACTAATCTTCACTGAAGACAAAAGCCTGGATGCAGACTCTGGCTGGATCTGTGCCCAGAATGAAAGGACAGGCAAAACAGGGAATGTATTTTTGGAAGACATCTACATCATTCCTTCCCTCACAAAACCCTCTAGTCAAGTGCTGGTAAGGAATGCTAAGCGCTTCATGTGAAAAGACTGGAAGATAAAAATGTTAATATGGTTGAATTTATAACTGGAAGATAATTGTCCCTCCAAAGTCAGACAAGTTCTATACCTCCCACTGAAACAAAGCATTTAATTCTGTCCTGTCTGAAAACAAAACTAAGCCTAGCCCAGACTCTAAGGAGAAGACTGCAGCTGCACAAAGGCAATGGCTTTAAAAACCCCCAAAATCCACTCTATCAACATGGGAGATTTCAGTGCCTGGAACTGGTAGCAATTAAGGGGTATGAGTGTGCAGTTGAATTTTCCTGCATTCACTCTAGGCTTGAGTGGTAGTCACATAATGCCTCAAGAGAATCTCTAAGTGCATCAGGTTACTTAAAGAGAATACAGTCTTTGAGGGAGCCAAGTTTATCATTAGTACCACTGCTAATAATTTTGTCTTCAGTTATGAGGATTCAGTATACTGGACTCTGTGGTAACAGATAAAAAGCAGAAAAATTGGTGGCAAAACACACTAGAGAGAAGCAGGTGCATTGTAAAACATGTGCTGTGCTTTGGATAATCACATACATTTCAATGTCCACTACTGTTACCTCTGTGTAAATTGGTTCTTTGAGTCAGCTGTTCCCAGGTCACCTTGTGAGTCTCTGGAGATGCTGCTTTTGAGGCAGGAAGTCTCAGGCAGCACACCGGGCTACCTGCACATTTATGCTGAGTAATCCCTGACAGTGCATGCAGAGACCTGTCTCCATGTGACAACTCTGTGTGGCTGTGTGGTTGCAGAGTTTGCTGATGATGTCTCCAGACCAGAGGAGGACAGCTTCACAGAACTCCTTCATGGAGGAACCTGATGAAGAGGATATGAAGGTGAAGCCTTACACTCTGGAGGAGTTCTCCTACGAACACTTCAGGTGAAACTCTCTGTGTAGAGTATGCCCTAGAAAAGTTCTTGTTGATCAGTAATCCTTAAAGCCTATTATGTAATGGCATCTCCCACTTCTGATTGTGTTTCTTCTTTTTGTTCCCTGTAATTGTGACTTTGGATACAGAGATTCTGGCCCATGGCTATTGTATCTTAAGTCTGCAGAAATGCAAAGGGGAGGAGTGACTGGGCTGACTTCTTCCAGCAGGCTCTGTTCTTACTTCTCACCCTTTCTCCAGCACTTAACTAGCTAGTAAGGATATACAACACCTCAAGCTTCAGAAAGTAAGGGGAAAATTAATTTTCTAAAAACCCCTCTTTTTTTTTTGCAAGCTTCCTCCATTCTGGATATACAGGAAACTACATTTCCCTGCTCTTGCTGATCTACAGAATCAAAGGAGATCTGAGATCACTGTCTTGTGAAAGAACAGGTCTAGAGATATGACTTTATGATAATGACCTCCTTTGTTCAAAGCAATACCGATCCAGTCATTTTGTATTGTTTGCACTTGTCTTTGTTCAGGACTCCTGAGAAGGAATCCATCAGCAAAGCTGTTCTCCAGAAATCCCGTGGGCACAGTCAACTGTGGGCACATTCCAAGGAGCCTCTGAAACAGCCATTGCTGAAGAGAGCATGCACAGACCCCGATCTTCGGGATTTGGCCTGTCAGGCCTTCATTGATATCCTTTCTCTCCTCTCTTTGGGATCTGAGAACACTAAAGGGGAAGGAAGAGTTAGCCAGGTCCACTAAATTACCTCTACTGAGACACCTCAGCCACCTTACAGGGGATACATTCGCATAAAGATGGAGCAGATCAAATCTGTTTCCCTCGTCTACAGGGAAATGTTCCAATTTCCTCCCAGTACTCCACAGCTACTGATGGCTCACTGAACTAATAACCTGGTTTTAGGAGTGCGAGAGATTTACTGCATATGCCCATAGAATGCAGCCACTAGCACAGTACAAATCACAGCCAAACAGCAGCTGCTGCAAAGGGAAAGGGGGTAAGGGACAGACAGGGAACATGCTCCAGACCTTCCTCCCAGTATTAGCCACTTAGACATCAACAAAGTCACTAACATGTTAGGATCCAGATGAAACTTCCCATTTGCCTTCCAAAATTTCTGCTTTTGTCCTTAACAGCACATTCACCCATCATGAAGTTCATGGGAGACTACCCCTCAAAACAGGCACACTCCTCCGTGGAAGTCACTGACCAGATATTTGTGCCAGCTATCCAGGAGGAGGTTCTGAGGGATGAGATTTACTGTCAGATTATGAAACAACTGACTGAGAACAGAAACAGGTATTTACCTGGGTACAAACACCCTGCTCCTGCAGAGCCAGCCCTCAAGTGCAGGGGGCATCAGGAACCCTTGCTGCATTTTTGATGCAGTGGGGGCAGGGGGAAGGATAAACAAATGTTGGAGTAACAGGTTCCCTTCTCCCTTTTGCCAGGCAGTGCTTACCTCTGTGGAGTGCTCAGGACCACTCCCTGGCAGGGAGAGGCCGGAGAGCACCATCAATCATCTCCCCTGAGCTGCTGCTTTGCTCCCATCAGCATTCTGTGCTCACCTCCTTGTGCTGTGAGGCAGGCAAGGTGTCACTGAGGCTCTCCTGCTCCCAAAGCAGTCTGTAGGGGAAACATGGCACTGCATAGTCTTTGCATCCCTTCACTGACTGCCCTGGCAACTCTCCACTTAAATTTCCCAACAGCAGCATTCCCCTCTCACAAAAACATAGTTCACACTGAATTTTTACCACCAGTGGATAGAGACTTTTGAGCAGTTATATTAATTAGGTTACAAAGCTGTCTTGCAGAACAGATTGGTTACAGAGGCACCTGCCCACATAAGTCTCTGAAGTGGGCTGGTGTTTTCTTCTCCACTCACAAAATGATAATTTGATCTACTTCCAGGAAAACTGAATTGCAAAAAGGAGCTTAAAATAATATTAATTATTAACAAAATTGTTTGTCTGTTTCTGGATGCATTGTGTTTATCTATTTTTTTTTAATTTTCTGTCTTCTGTTCCACAAGTATTGCGTGTAGTGGAACTTTCATCACACGTGTCAGTGTTGAATGGTAAATTCCCTTGCAGGCAGGGAATCTTACAGGCTGTTTAATGCATAGTCCGTAACCATGGTGCCAGTGCCATGCCTGATGTATTCCACCAATGTAAGCGGGATCACTGATGTGGAAAAAACAATGCTTGAAAGGTGGCTATTTGCATATACTTTCATTAGAACAGCCAGAGCAACAAATCTTTCATCCTTCCCAGGCTGCTGTGTTGTGGACCATGTCCTGCTCTCACACAAACACAAACACCACTCTATAGAGTATAAATGGGATTAAAATAGTCTGTCTTCATCTGCAAAATTAGAACAGTAAGTGGGAATAAAGAAGCCAGAACCTCTTTATTCAGAAAAGTCTGATGCCCTTTCAGAGCCAGACATTCTGACTTTCCCAACCAAAACCACTTCACACCAGTGAGCATTTCAGAGCAATCTCTGGACACAGCTGAAGTGTGTTCTGCTCCTGGCTTCGAGGCAGAATGACTGACCACCTCAGGGCTGCAGAGCCCTTTTTAAAGGTGAGGGTAAGGTGCCAGAAGAGCTTCAATCTGTCAGATTTCACAGATGCAGAGGCTGGAAGAACTGGATTTCCATCTGAAAAATAGTACCAGGTTGATCTGGAACATTTAAGAACTTGCATTACCTCACTACATAATGCTGTCGACGTTCATTTTTCAGAACAGGAATACATGTGAGGGGAAGCCAGTACATGCAAAGTGTTCATGCCCTGAGCAAAGCTGGCCAGTGCAGAGGGCAGGTGAATACATCCACTGAGAAACCAGGATCTGAATACATGTGAGCTTGAACACCAGATCAGCAGTGGCTTTCCAAGAGGATGGCACCAGGGTCACTGCTGCTGAGATGTTTGCTAAACTGGAATTTATAGCTATCCATGAAGTTTGCACCTGTCATGAGTATTTCTTACGCAGGACTTGGCATTATCTTCACATGCAGGCTGTGGTTGCTGCACAGCAAATGAATGCCAGAGCCTGGGGGAAGGCTCTGTTGATTTGCAGCTCTCTGCACAATGGGACTACGATGGGAGTGCATTTCTCTTCCCTGTAGCTGGTGTGTGGTCAAACAGAGAATTATACATGGCTGTAGCAGAACTGTTGGTTTGTGTTCCCAGGTACAGCGAGACCAAGGGCTGGCAGCTCCTCTGGCTCTGCACTGGCCTCTTCCCACCCAGCAAGTCTCTGCTCAAACACGCCCAGAAGTTCATAGAGACACGCCAGAAAGAAACACTGGCCCCGGGGTGCCGTCGGAGGATTCAGACAGTAATGAGGTAAATAATCTGGCATAGAACCAGCTCAAAGTGCTCAAATAGCAATAATCTGGTCCCAGAAAACACACAGGCTAAAACAGTGCGACTGTCACTTTCCTTTTCCTATTTACATCTTGGTTTTTAAAGTAATCATGATTTTAAACTTTCTTTATGGACTTTGAACCATTGAAGAGAGGTCTATGTCACAGTTTCACTTTTTTCTTTCAGAGTTAGCAGCATTTTAAAAAGTTAATCACCACACATAATCACTTGCCTCCCAGAGCTGGGTATTTCAAACATCCTAAAGGGCAGGCAGCTTGGAATGATGTCACTGATGATATCCTGGCCTTTTCTTTGGTGAGGCAGCATGTGCTTGTTGAAAGGATCAGTACAATCAACTCCTATTCTTTAAAAAAACCCAAAAGAACAAAGCCCTGACTCTTACCTGGCTGCTCACAGCAAGGCACATATCCATCCACTTAGCATTACGCCAGGCTGAAGCAACAAACCCCCCAAACCCCAGTGCTTCCTGAGCTTCTGAATGAGTTGTTCTAAGGGACATGACCCAACCAGAGAGAGAGGAACAGCTAACAGGATTCAGGAAGGATCACTGAACTTCCTGAGTAAGGGAAAGGTTTCCCTAGATTCCTCCAAGCACTAGAATAACCCAGCTTGCCCCTCTGAGAACAAAGCTTTGGCATCACGGTTGACTGCAGCCTTCTCCCTTTTGATGGTGCTGTGATTTACCACTTGCCTGCCACAGACCTCATCAGTAAAGAATCTGCCCAAAGATTCCTCCTTCCAGCTCCTGCATTTTCCCCTTTCCCTCAGGCTGGGCCACACGTTTGGTCTGTGAGCCCCACAGGTCAGGCTCTAGGGGAACACTAACACAGTGGATACCCCCCTTGCAGTGGATGGGCTTTAGCACTGCTGGGGAAATGTCACCACACATTGAACTCACTTTTGAAGTGTCTGAAAAATGCATGGCAAGGAATGCTATT
>NW_005054609.1:0-42652 GCF_000277835.1 Geospiza fortis | reverse complement strand
CAAAGCCCTGTTGAGCTGTACAGAGCTTCTTTAGAGACAGCAAATAGGGAGGGGAAAGCAGAATGGGCTGCTTCAAGGAGAATTTTATTTGCTAAACTGCCCCAGATCTGGAGCCTGGGGGATGGGAAGGGGAACAAAGTCAAATCTTATCTTCTAAGAGCAGTTCTTTTCCTAAGATTAAACTTGCATCTGCTTAGGACAGAATAGAATAACCTATTTCAGTTGGAAGGGTGTTGCCTTATATATTAGAACAGTGCATGGCAACAGTTCTATTATCATTAAGCTGCAAGGATCCCATAGCTTCTAAGCTTCATACCTTCTTAATGCTTCTCGTGGAGCAGCTCCTCTGAGCAGTGACTCTTCTGGATCCTTGCAGCAGCCATCTGACTCCTCCTCTTGCTACACCCTTTTATGGCACTTATTCTCATTAGTTACAGGTGTACTTAATCTCTAGTAATTGATCCCACCTGCAACTCATGGAGGGGTAAGATTACATTCTACTGCCCCCCTACAGAAGGGATCTTCAATGATCATTTAGTCCAACTTCTCCCTGTAAGTAACCTGGTCTCTTTGGAAAGGGTAGAGCAGGCAGCTCAAAGGACTGACCTAAATACACACAGGGGAACCCAACTGAGCCCTGGGGTACACACCTTTCCTGCCATAAACCACTTTACAGCTTCACCCCCAGAATCCTGGCCAGGGAACCACCCTGATGAGTGTTAAGCAGATGTCACCTTGGCAGTGAATTCCTAGCTCAAGCTGCAAGGAGAGGTGGGTAGCCCTGTGCCTCTGCAGCCAAACTGCTGCAATTCCCTGAGCTCCCAAGGCCTCCCTCTGATGCCAGTTCAGGAACAGGTGACTGAGTAGGGCAGTTCCACACTTCATAAGTGCCTGCACAGTACAAAGCACATGCTGTTCAGCTTGGTCACAGTCAAGTCTTCCTTCTTCAAATGGAAATGCTCCTTTATTGGATGGAAAATAATTAGTTTTCAAATCCATACAATTAAAGCTTGGATCTAGACTAACCTCCTCCTAAAAGACCAACCCCGTGTGAGAGGCCCATAAGCTATGGTGTTCAAAATACCTGAGCAGCCTGCTCTGGGCCACTGAGGACAAGAACTTACCAGCCCCAGAAGGTAATTTGCTAGATTTGTTCTCACTTTAACTATGTCAAGATTCTGGCATGACTGAGACTTCAGGGCCAGTTCCTTTACTGTAAAAGGCAGCTTTGCTCTGAGCTATAATTTCAAAGAACTGGGCTCGTACAGCTTAAGCACCTCCTAAGTCAGTGATTGCACTTCAGCTCTTATATCAAATGCTTTCAAGCAGCCCTCCTCTGGTACTTGGGCTCCGAGTAATTTTGTATCCAAATACACCTAAGTCAGTGATTGCACTTCAGCTCTAATAGCAAATGCTTTCAAGCAGCCCTCCAGACCTTTCTGGTACTTGGGCTCCAAGTCATTTTGTATCCAAATACGTATCTTTTTACTAATGCAGGAATTAAATAAAATGTATTTCTCCTGTAGCTGTAATATTCACATGCTGAATCCACAGAAGAGGCAATGGTGCTGGCTAGGAAGGTGCCTTATTCATGCAACCTCTTTGCAGAGCAGAACAGACTTTCATTTTACATGCTAATAAACCCTCAGTTTCTTGCTCTTAATACAGTGAATTTGCACTGGGGTGAAGGTGCATTGGAGCCAGCCCCATCACAGAGTACTGGCACTTTGGAGGGTGCCTGCTGTTTGGCTGGAATACTGCTGTTCATTTCCTCAGTGATTAAACTGATGTCTTATGATGGTGGTGGCATTTTCCAGGAGTGGCTGCAGGAAGTGGGCACCTCATCCTGTGGAGGTTGAGGCCATCTTACAGAACAACACTAAGATCTCACACAAGATTTGCTTCCCCAACGAAACAGAACTGGTGAGCACTTACTTGTTTTCCCAGCCTTGACCATTATTCCAGCCATGATGTGCTCATCCAGGAGCGCGTGTGAAGACATTCAGTATTCTTATTTCTTACTCTCCTCTGTGTAACAAGAGTCTTGTTATCTCATAGACATTTGATGTGGGAACAAACACCAAAATCCAGACTCTGTGTCAGAACATTGCTTCCAAATTGCAGCTGCACTCCTGGGAAGGTTTCAGCCTCTTTGTGAAGATTGCAGACAAGGTAACTCCTTCTTGACTCTAGCAGGGTAGCCAGGCTGCCCCTCCTCTCTCAATATGCATTTATTACCAGGTAATATGTATTTAATTACCAGGCCACCTAAATAACCATACAAAGCAAGGACCAGAGCAGGTGATTAATGCTTCTGTCTTACTGAGGGGTCACAAACTAAACTTGAACTTTTAGCAGTTGACAATTATTTTCAGTCTCATGAAGGAGCTGGATGAAGATGCAGAGCTTCTATCATTCTGCCAGTACCCAGGTGGCACTAAAAGCAGAGACGCAGGCCTTTCAGCAGCTGCTAGGATGGCTGCATACTCCTGGATCCAGCCCTTTCTCACCCAGACTTTGCCCAGGTGTGCTGCACATGTACAGTGCCTGCTAGGACTACGGAAAGCAGGGGCAACCAGCACCAATTAATCACTTTCTGGTTTGTTGGGAGCCTGCCTTGCCTGACCTGAAGCTTGGGCTGGCTGTCTCACTGAGAGGTCCCTTTTCTCTGAAACTCTGATTAAGTCAAAAGCAGCACTGAGCCCTAGCACAGGGAGGTTCTGGTGTGCTGCCTTCCTGAAAAGAGAAACCCAATATGTAACAACACTTTACAAAGAGAGGAAGACTGGGAATAAGCTAGGCATCTTCAGCTTGACTTCAATAAACAACCTGGAAAGCAAAAAGCAACAGAAGATGCAATAAAGATCCCTGTATGAAATATAAGTAAATTGGGCCTTTCTCCTCCTGTTTTTCTACTTCTTTCCTGCTCTAATTCTGCCCTCTCACTGTAGACAGGGAAAGAAAAGTCAGCCTGATACTTGGGTATGTGGCACAGGCAGTATTTTATGATGTGATAACCCCTATTTTCTCTCCCTCATTGCTTGGCCTCTACAGGTGATCAGTCAGAATGAAGCAGACTACTTCTTTGACTCACTAAGGCAGGTGACAGACTGGAACAAAAGGAACAGGCCAGGAAAAGATGGTAAGGAGAATGCCAGCATGACCAGAAGCTGCATGAGATGCTGTGTTAAACTGGAAAGCAGCTGATCCATCCAGTAGGATTCACTCCATCTTGGGAAGTGTTTATCAGAGTCTTGTATCATTTTTGTTTGTACATACATGGTTAATGCCTGCACCAGCAGCAAGATCCATTGACCTGATGCAGCCAAGCACTGGCTATCAGAAATACCAGAACATTTCTGGGGGGGGTCTCTCCAGAAATTGGAAATTGGTACAGAAGATTTTTTTTGACCTGTTGTATCCAAAACACACAGCTGGATATATGCAAGTTAGATAGGTTGATCCTCAAATACTAAGAATCAGCCAACACATGCAAATAGGTTCTTTACAGAGTGTCACTCATATTTCTTGAGTTATTAGAAAATTTTTAACCAGCTTATTACCTGGTGATACCCAAACACATTATGTTGTCAAGGAACCACTTGTTTGAATAAAACAATGTAATAATAATGATAATAGTAACAACAGCAATTCCTTGCACTTTACTACCCCACCTCCCCAGTGGATAATATATATTTTGAAATCAAGATCACACTCAAACTCTATATCAATTTGTCCTCACCTTTGCATATTTCAGGACAGCTGAGGTTCAACTCCACGAAGCTCTGTCTATGTATCTAAGACCTTCTAACTTCTCTTCCCCAGCTGATGTAGCTGCTAGGAGCTCTGAAAATCACAGTTTAAAGATGTGGGTGCACTAAATCACAATTCATTTGTAGAAGCACAGCCATCAGGAGATGTATTCACATCTGTGTAAAAGAATTTCGGTGTACTGCACACCAGCAGGCAGCTGTCATGAGCACCAATAACAAACACTCAATGGTACTCCCCCAACTTCTCCTCCATCTGATCATTGTATAAGCAGTGTCCAGGAACTGAAAACTGATAATTTCTTTTGTTATCTAAAATGGCTTTTCGTGTTGTTTTGTTAGTAATTTTGTTTGTTACTATTAAAACTATAATTACTTTTCTGAAGAAATTCACAAGCCATTTAAAAACTGTAGGACTATCAGTGACACAGAGAACACTAACAAGGTCTGATCTCCTTAGGGGCTGCTCTGTCTGTGGCCTATGAGGTGTACTTCATGAGAAAGCTGTGGCTGAACGTCACTCCTGGCAAGGATCTGAAAGCTGATACCATTTTCCATTACCACCAGGTAAGCAGCTCCCTAAAGAAGAGTTATCTTGTGATAACTTAATTTCTTGTGAGACATTAAGTCTGTAGGAGTATTACTGTCTCCCTCTTCAAAACCTGCATGATAGAGCCTCCAGAGGAATACCTCCTTCAAAGGGGGACAGAGCTCAGCCTCAGAACAGATTTATTTCTCACAATGTTCACACCTGAGCTATACTGAACACATTGAGAGTACAGCACCTTTACCTCATTGTACTGTGGAAATGCTCATCTTGCTCCATAAATCAGAGAATCCCAGAAAGTTTTGGTTGGATCTTCAGAAGGAGCTAAAAGTTCTTGGAATGTCCTTGGACTGTGTTTGGCAAGCCTTGTGTCCTGATCTCACAAATTTAGAATGCTTAAGTCAGTGTTTGCTTTAGCCCATTCTGTCTGGAGTTAGAGCTGGTCTCTTGCAGGAGCTGCCAAAGTACCTCAGAGGCTACCACAAGTGCTCCAAGGATGAAGCTGTGCAGCTGGCAGGGCTGATTTATAAAGCGCGCTTCAACAACGACCGCACACAGCTGGCAGCCATCCCCAAAATCCTGAAGGAGCTGGTGCCAGACAATCTGCTCCGAGCAGTGGCACCAGATGAATGGAAGAAGGTAAGAACATCAGCCTTCATTAGTCATATTACATTTACAGAACTTTAGGAGAGAAAACACACTGAGCCACACTACATTTTTGACCTGATGGTTTTGAAAGTACTCTGGAGGGATGGTATTGGATATTGCTGGATTTGCCAGCAGGATAGCAAGAGGATTTGCCTCTTACAATCCAGATTTTACATACTCTACCAAAATCCTGAAAGATATCTGCAGGCTTGGATGGCTTATCTGAAGTGTGCATCTTTCTTGGAGATACTAATCTATTTCTAGTGTGCAGAAAAAGAGTTAGAGATAGCAGAGCTAGTGATGAGACTTGGAAGTTGAGGACATTGGACAGAAATAGAAAATTAAAATGTCTCATAAGTATTTCTTGGCAGCAAATCAATCTCCTTGCACCATGTCCATGCTACTTACAGCAAAAGTCTCTCCACAAAAAGGGCAAGGAGATTTCAGCAAGTACTTATCACTTAGTCTGCTGAGGAAAACACAGGACATTGTTTCAAACACAAAGGGAAAATTCACCCTCCAATTTTCAGCCAAAGATGTAAATTGTGTCTGTGGGTGTTGAACACTAGCACTCTGAGTTTCATCTCACTTTGCCCCTTTGCCCTGTAGTCCATTTCCACAGGCTGCTGGGCTTCCTTCACCCAGCAGAGGAATACAGAACACTGGAGGGTTCTGGCTTCACCTTGCCCCATGGCATAGGAGCTGTCTTCATTTTCAGTTTTCTGCTGCTGGGGCATAAAGCCTGATTGTAGTGATGATCTGATGCTGTCTTTAGTGCTAAGGCTAGGCCTTGGAAACCTGCCTGTCTCCAACTCAGCTGGCTTTGTATCCTCTTCTCCTAAACAGAGCATTATTGCAGCATACAGTAAACACGAAGGAAAAACTGTGGATGAGGCCAAGATTGCTTTCTTGAAAATGATACACCGGTGGCCAACGTTTGGATCAGCCTTTTTTGAGGTGAAGGTAGGTTTGAAGGCCTGTCTGAGTAGATTTGGTAGTAGATCAGTGCCAAGGGATACAGACTGACTGTAATTCCATATCTGAAAGTAAAAATACATTATAAAGCTGAATTCCTGTAATCTATAGAGGAAAAGTCAGTTCCTTCCAAATTGGGAGATTGATTCTTTATCCATTCTAAACTATGCTTGTTGTTTACTAGCAATGTTGTTGCTCTTGTTATAACACCTCTACTACAATTGTGTAGTAGCTGTAGGGGGCTAAATTGTCCTGTCATTGCTCTCCACAAGAAAATGCTACCAAATCTTATCTCTTTGGTGACTTCCCTCAGAACAGAATGGTACTAATCCTCTCATTCTAGAGTGGGTATCACCCAAGAATAACTTCCCATGTGTTACCTTTAATTTCTCCTCATAGGGTCTTAAATGGTTTTCAATCAACCATTAAACCTGTTAACAGACAGCATAGTAAATAATGGACCTGATTCTGCTGTCATGTAGCATTTGCTCAAGTCATCAATATATTTGGCCAAAATGTTTCAGTATTCATTTGGGAAAGAGAACAAGAAGCACTGGACACTGGTACAGGTCACTAGGCCCCTGATACAGATAATTTCTCAATTTTCTGCTTACCTGGCTGTGTTACTCATTTGCAGCAAGCCTCAGAGCCCAATTTCCCAGAGATTGTACTGATTGCAATCAACAAGCAAGGAGTGTCACTGATACACCAGAAGACAAAGGTAACAGCTGCTTCTCACAGGTCCATCTAAGGAAGGACTGAACAGACCCTGATAATTTAGGGACACTGATAGGACCTTGCCCAGGAATGGTAGGAAAGGATAGAGGCTCTCTATTCATTTTTTCTGTGTGAAACTGAAGAAAATGTTACTGCCTCAAATCACTTCTTTGCAGTTTCTACTCTGGAAAGGAATAGGATAGAGCATCTCTGAAAAAACACATGGGAATCATCATAGACCTGGCAAGGTGGTAAGATCAGGAAGATGGATGGGCAGTGCACCCAGGAACCTGCTTCAGAAAAATGCTTTGCAGGAAGCCCCAGCTGTCTAAGAGATCAGGCTGAATGGCCATGTTTAGCTGCAGTCTAACCCCAACAGTCTGGTCTTACCAAGGTCTCAGGAAAAGGGAGTATCACTATTTGGTTTCAATAACCAAACAAATTTAAAGTTACGTTTGAATTATTGTAAATCTAATGGCAGTGTGCTAAGGCAAAGATCAATATATAATGAAAGGAAGTCTCATTAGTGTCATTAGGATTTACCTCTTTGGTGAAAATACAATATACCACTAACCTGGATTCAAGAACTACCTTGATCCAATATTTTTATAAATGAAGTGGGAAAGAACAAGAATTCTCTGGCTCAAGAGGTTTTCTTATGTAACAGCCTGTTTTCATTTGAGAAATGTTGTATAGATCACTTTGTTTCCCCTTACAGGATATTTTAGTAGTCTACCCCTTCAATAAGATCTCCAACTGGAGCAGCGGGAGCACATATTTCCACATGACCATAGGGAACCTGGTACGAGGAAACCGGCTCTTATGTGAGACATCTCTGGTAAGAAGAGTTTTGCCAACTAAGACACAACACAATCCTAATTTTTCCTTTCAACCCTGATTGCTACAAAAGATGGTGTGAAAACAGATAAATACCAGTGCAACATTATACCAAAATAATTGTACCGTGTGTACGATAACTATACCAATTATATCATAAATACCAAAAGCATTCACTGCTATGTCAATAAAGCTGCCATTTAGACCTGGTTCAGTTCATATATAATGCTATCTGATGCAAAGATGCATGAAACAGGACACAAGGAAAAATAGTAATTTCCCAAATTCTTCCCATACATCAAAATTCTATCCATTTGAGAAGTTAGGACTGCAAAGCTACATAAGGAGCTTTTTGTCTTGCATGTCTGTCTCCAGTTATGTAGTAATGCCAGCCTTGTAAGACTTCATATTTTCCAGGGAGTGGTACCACCTTTGTAACAATTGGTTTCATACTATTCACAGTCTCAGAGAAGCATCACTGTATTAATATTTAAAGGTAGGTTTGTAAAGGTAACAAAAACATTTAAAGGCTAACTACTGTGACAGAAAAGCTTAGATTCTTAAATGTAAGACTCTTAAGTACAAGTCAAGCTACAGAGTGAATACCAAGGAGACAGCAGAGCTATGGTCTATAAAGTTTTTGAAATCTATGAAAAGCAAGGAAGGAATGGATAAATTATAACTAAACCAGTGACAGATATTGAAAGAAAAGATGTCCATGTAAGGAAGAACCTGAGAAGATGATAAACAAGGGAGGAAATTATAGTTATTTTTGCTTCTGGAGCTCCCTGAGAGATTTAAGACATTTTCTTCCCTGACAGGGTTACAAAATGGATGACCTGTTAACATCCTACGTACGCCTGCTCATGAATGCTGTAAACAAGCAGAAGAACCTCCCAGCCTGAGAGTGGAAATAGAGCCCATGACCTGTACTTGTGCCAAACTACCTGTAACTTCATATCACAGAAGAAATGCCATTGTAAAAATATTAATCTTGTTGATTGATCTTCTGAACACACATTGAATGAACTGAGTTGCTGAAATACTACTACAAGAGAAGCTCAAGTGAGCATGTGCTTTCAAATATCTCTAACACTTCTGTCTTAGATGTAGTATGAGAATTCCATTCAGATAGTGGATTTAGAGAAAGTTTAGATGGACTTTGATGCTCTATGTGAGTGGGGAAACCCTGTGAGAACCCCTTCCAATAGCCTGAATCTCCTCCATTCACAGACAGACACACATGAAGAGCTGTCTTCCTTTTGGAAAGAAAATGTCCCTTATTGTATATGCTCTTACCAAATGCACAAACTCCAAGAGTCTTTGCAAACAAAGGTAATGTAATTTTTTTCCCTCCAACTGGCAATTCTAAGAGTGAAGAAATGCCCTTTAGTAGTAGATAACTGGACAGTTTGAAAAGTAAGATGTTGTCCCCTGACTTACCACAGCCTTGCTTAAATTAAATAGTCTTCTTTCTTCCACATGTTATAATGCTCTTGGAAACTAACAACCACTTTCTACTGTACAGTTTCTAGTAAGCTCTGAAATGAGTCTGGGGTTTGGGTCCATCACATTTAGTTGCTCCTATTTCAAGATATAGATGAGCTATTCAGTGCAAATCAGAACTGAAGAACTCAGTCGAACAGAGCTCTGTTGAAAAGAGACTTTTCTGCTCCACAAGAATGTTCTGTTTGGAGTTATGCAGACATTCCCTCACGAGACAAGAATAATAGCTTTAATTTGTCCTGATCTCTTCTGCTTCCTGTTTAGCAGACAGCTTGAGTGGTAAAATTTGATTCAGCACTTGTTCATCCCCAAGAGCTTTGGTGCCACAGGAACCAGAGTGTGGTCTGAGTGTGTAAAGCAGATACAGACTATGGTGGGAGCAAGCTTAGCTGCTTCCCCCTCAGATCAAGTACTCCTCCCTTGCTCCCAGTGAAACATGAACATGTCTTAAAGCATTTACACCAAGTTCCTTGAGACACAATCTGGCAGTGCTGGAAAAGCAGCTCTGCCTGATCTCTCAACTTTGCCAATGGATGCACAATGGTTCTCCTGTTCCCTCAGACATGTGTGTGCAAAATTCAAATGCTGGTGAGAGTTTTGTATATGGTGGCAGGGAAGAGCCCACTCTCTTTGTGCATCTAAATGAGTGCCACACTTGTCAGAATAGCTGATATTTTTGCAAGCAGTTAGATGCTCCTGCTGTAATGTCCATTGCTGGCAATGGAAATGCTGGAGTGTAATTACCCAGAGTGGTTTTGTCACCCAGTGTCTGATCTAACTAACTAGCTATAAGTGAGAAACGTTCAACAGTTCACCACTACAAAAAGAAATCTTGCAGCCAAACTGTATCATTTCTGGTTTTTAAATAAAAGATTGCAGAAAATCAACCACACTGTCTTTTTTTTAACCAAGTGAATGTTTGCTCCAGCTCCATGTAACCTAAATCAACCAAATATCCACTATATCCTGTAAATTATGATAGTATCCCATCTGCTCACTACCTACACAACACAATTTGTACAACACAGCCATGAGAAGGATGATACCCCTTTCTGCACATCCTCATCAACCAACACATCACCACAGAAGCAGCACAGGTCCAAAACATGAATTCACCACAACAGTGCCCCAGGTTTCAGCACTCCCAGAGTGGGTAACAGGCTCTGGCTAAGCACTGAAAATATGGCATTAACTGTACACTGTACAATTTTTTTTCTTTTTTTGTGTAAAGATTTTAAATGTATTACAGTTAACTTTAATACAAGAACATACAAAGGCACAGTATTACAGCATTTCAATCTACAATCATGTGCTTTGGTTAGACAGCTCAAACAATGTGTGATAAAGTGAGAGCTCTACACAGTGCAGAACCCATCAAGGCCTGAACCAAGGCAGGGAGCTGCTAATTCTTTTCTCAGTCTAATACCCTCAGCACTTAACAGTGCTTTACAGGCTAGTAGAACCATGTGTATTACATGCTTGCCTGCAATCTATTCCTTCCCCAACCAATCACTCCTGAAAGAGTGCCAGTCATATCATCTAGTCCCAGCCATGCCACATCAGGAACTCTCTACAAAAGGCTGACCAGTGTTTGCCAGCACTGCACAGACTGCTGTAAAAACACCAGGACACAAATCTAGAGAGAGGATTAGAGCCATAAAGAAACAGTGCAAGTGATTAGCATACCCATGAAAACAAGCTTCACACACCATGCTTTCTAAAAGCAAAATCATTTTCAAGTGTACTCAGTGAGTGTTAGTGATTTTAATTAGGTATAAATATGAATTAGGTATAAATATAAATGTATATTCTGAGACATCTTCTATTAAGTGTAGATTTCTGAGCCAAGCTCAACCTTCATATAAATCTCTACTCTCCAGTGATGTGATGCTTAG
This sequence comes from Geospiza fortis, assembly GCF_000277835.1. Lineage (NCBI taxonomy): Eukaryota > Metazoa > Chordata > Aves > Passeriformes > Thraupidae > Geospiza > Geospiza fortis. The sequence goes on along the minus strand of NW_005054609.1, from coordinate 31,757 downwards.
GAAGAATTTGGCCAGCAGGTCTATTTACAGCAATGGAAAAAAGCATGCAGCTGACACCTCATCTATATTAATTAAAAAGAAAACAAAATCCAACCTGTCAGCCTACCAACGCACTAAGGAGAACTTATGAGTTTGCACTATATTCTACTTGGTTTTAAAAAAGTAGACTGACAGAAGTAGAGGAAGATGCATTTTTTAAAGCCATTTAGAGTTATTTCTCCTACTCCTTCAACTCCACTCTCACCAAAAAGATGTACTGGTAACAAACTACTTTAACTCTGCAAATTGCAGGCTATTGGCACCAGAAGTATAAGAAAAATTATTGTGAAAAATTAATAATTTAAGAGAATATCACCTTCCATTAGTATAGAGATCAGGGATCATAATTACTTTGTTCATAACTAATTTTGCAAAACGTCCTGAAGATAAGGACATATTCCAAATCCTAGAGAACTGAACAGCTTATCAAAGAGAATGATATCAACTCTCCTTAGAACTCTGAAGCTTTCTAGGTCTGCCCAATCTCTAACACGAGACAAGGTGAAAGCACACATTAAAACTTCAGCACAGAAGTAATGCCATTCACATACGTGCATTTTCCATTGTTGAATGTGAGTGGCTGCTGAAAGAATATTCCCTATTGGCTGCTAGTTACTTAGTGCTTCCATATTTACCAGGAATGTGTGGCTGTGTGTTCCTCCACCACTTCCCAGGAGGCTGGGAGTACACAGCTGCTCAGATTCAGCATTACACAGGGCCTGTGACTGAGATTACAGGAACAGACTGGAATGTTTTATGCTGAGAAGAATCTGCATAACATACTGAGCTGCACCTAGGTCAGAATTCAAGTGTTTTATGCTGTGACAAAATGCCAAACAACAGGTTTGATTGTAAATGAGGGTCTTTGCAGGGCCACACTACTGCACCAAAATACATGCTGTTCTTTGTGCCCTTAACTAAGACCATTTTAAGGCTGATGAGAGAACAGTGAATAACCACGTGCTCTCCTAAAGCAGTGACACAAGCAGCTACTGTTACTGGAATCTACAGTGCAAACTGGTCAGGAGAAGATGAAAGAGTTTACTGCTAAAATTAGACCTATCCCCTCAGCATTGCGAGAGTGGATACAGCATAACCCAGTTAAAAGATTATGGTAAATTACAGCAACAAAAAGCAGAGCAGCTGAGGAAAACTGAGTTACCAAAGGCAGTGAAGCTCTAAGAGATGGTCTCATATGGGATTCTGATCAGTTATTCAGGATTTCCTACCGCTGCTTTGGTATCCCTGATGCAGTTCCATGGGTATTGATCCAGCAAGCATGGTAACACAATTCTAAGGTAGACTATTGCCCCAGTCCAACTGCTGCTAACACATACAAGAAGTGGGTAAGCTTTAACTTCCTTTTTTTTGCTATGTAATTAATCTGTGGCTGCAGGGTGTTGTCTAGGCACAACTGCTGTGTTCATGTGACTAACTAAACCAGCCACTTTTGGGAGGATTTAAATCATGCAAAGGACAGTAGTCCTCCAGTGCTTGTCAGCCTTGCAAAGGAGCAGGCACCGTCTCCCAACTGTTCATGGACAGGGATTTTCAGGCTGCTCAGCTTAGTTCAGCACAAGGAAGTATGGGGGTCACCTCTGGGGGACTCAGAAGCTCACTGGGATCTTACATTGTGCAGGTGGGCTCAGGAACAGCACTGCTTATGGCTCACCTCTAAAGAAGTATTGAGAATATCCAAAACCAGTAAATTTCTCAGCACCTTGGGTTCTGGTAGCAAAGATAGTAGGACCAGCGAAACCTCACTAGTGACAGGCAAAATTACAGAGGAGGATTATATCCTTGAGATGCTAGCATCATGTCTGAGATCCCCTCCTTAAGTAAACTCATGTCTCAAAAAGAAAGATGAACGGGACTCTTATTTGGGTAAAAATTGTAAGAAAAATGTTTTTTTTCTGCATAAGACATTTGCTACAAACTAAACATTAGAAACACCTTCATGTAATTGGACTTTCTGAAGCATGACCAACAAGCATATACTTGGTTGGCAAATAAAGTGAGAATGGCAAAACTGAAGTGCTTAAATTGGTACTATATTATTTATTCAATTTCCTTATGCAGAAGAGTAACCAATGCTCCAGCCACACTGCCTCAATAAATATCAGCCATGCCAATGGACAGGACATGCTTTGTGCTGCCCAGCAGAAGCTCTACCAGCCATGTAGTAGTAGAGAACAGAGAGAATTAGTGTCAGTTCTAATAAAATGTTTAGTTTCCCATAGCCACCTTCTCCTTAAGGAGAGCCCAGTTATTCTGAAGAGGCTCACAAGGCCTTGACAGCTGAAATCTCTGTAGTACTGAGCACAGAAGCAGCAAAAGAAACTTCTTAGCTGCCTTAACATGGGCCTAAGTGGGCAGTGCAGATGCCATAGCTACTGGTTCCTGGGCTTAGCCAGTAAATCTATGAACCAGAAGGACTGGATATGGGATAGGGCACCCATATATTCCATGTAGTAATCTGAAGACCAGAACTTTTCACATGTAGTAAAGAATGACAGCTTTCAGACTATTTGCCTGTATATTAAAAAACTTAAAAATTGCTTCACCCAGAGTAAGAAGAAAAACTCTGATATTCTGATGGAGAAAGAGCAAATCTGACATTTCTTCCAGCCCTACATTTAACTACTTTTTCCAAATTCCTTGGACTAGAGGAGTGCAAAGAGTAGTACAGTTCAACTGAGGAAGGAAAGACTGCATATAGCTCCACAAAGGCAAAATGCAATGTTAGTAGCAAATTAATAATCAGCCTGTGCACTGCTCAAGCAGAACTCATATTGCTCTTCCTGCCAGTGTTAACAGACAATTGCTTGGGAAAAGGGACAGTCTAGATGCAAGAGACATCACCAGAAGCAGGGGAAGGTACTGCTTATCTTTGGTTCCACCTCTTAGTAATTGCTTCTGTAATCAACAGCTGCAGTGAGCAGCAGCTTTTGTTAAGAGTGCAGTCAGGAGACTGACAGACCTGTTTGCTTTAAGCAGAGTTTAAATCTAAAGCTTTAGGATGGATCTTCTTGGATGCCAGCTCTGACAACTTCTTCAGACGTTTCTTCAGCTCCAGAGGGAATTTCTCATAGCATTTCTTGCACACAGGCTTCATGTCAAACTCCACAAATTTATTCCTTTAACACAAAGAACAGTTATTAAAATGGTATTTGCAAACAATATGCTTCACTAATTAAAATCTCCATGCATCTACATCAGTGTTGTTGCAAGTGCTCTATTCCATTTATAAAACAACTCATTTTCTCATCTGGTGATGCAAGTGTAGAGATTGGGTTCTTATCAGTAAACTGAGGTCCTTAGTATTGCTAGGGAAATGAGGAGCAAGATTTTGCTATATATTTACATGCAGCAGTCTAGAATAATAATTTTGTTACTGTAGAATACAAGTGTCACTTCAGAGGTCCCCTTTGGGATGAACTGGAGCCCCTTCATATGGCCAGTGGAGCCAACCCAGCAGAGTAGGATAAGGGTTTGAACCTGAGAAAGGAAAAATGTAGGACTGCTTTTTTTTCTGTCCCTCTTCTATATATATTGGAGGTAAATATTTCTTTCAAAATAATCTATGCAATAGCAAACATTGTTATTGAGGGGAGCAACCACAGTTAAGGAGACATGGAGGCTGCAGGTTGTTCAGGACAGGCAGTTCCTCAAAGTTTAGAGTCCTCCCTCTGTACTGCTGAAAAAGCTCCCCTATTACCCAACCTCCTTACAGAGCAGATTAATGAAAGAAAATAGATCAGAGAGGATGTCAAGTGTCAGCTCCCTTTGAGTGCTGAAATCAGTGGAATTTTAAGCACCTGTTCCCACAGAGAAAAGGTATATTGGCCTTCAGAGAGGCAGAGGCTCACAGCTCCTCCAGGCTGATACCCTGCATTAGGGGCAAATGTTTCACTCATGTGGTCCAAAATACAAACACTGACTTACTTCAGTGTGAGCTTGACGTTGCAGGTGGAGCAAGAGAAGCAATTCACACACCAGGCCTTGTTAAGAGCTGATACCACTGCAAAAGTAAAAGCACCAACTAAGAGGAAACTGATGGATTGTTTGAATTCATATTTATATCCAAATTCAAATGAGGCCAGATGTGAAAACAAACACTGTTGTCTTGCAACTGTGGGACTGCAACAGCTGCACTAACAAATGAAACAAGGACAGCAACCCAAAACAAGGAGAGAACAAATCTTACCATCTCCTTCTATCACGTGGCTGCAGTTGTAGCAGACATCTCCAAAGAGCTGCACAGAAAAAGAAATAAGAATACAAACTCATGTTGCTGAGTGCTCATGGTCCCCAAATCACACAGCTGGTGTGAACATTAAATACTAATAATCAAAGAATTCCCAGATACAGCAGTGGTCCCAAATATACCAATTTAAATCTTCTGAATAACTTCTCATACACTTGCCAAATAGCCTATGTTCCTTTGGATCTCATACCACTAAACACTACAAAACCTTTTTTGTTGATGCCTCACACTCTAGCACTGTTAGAGGATCTTAAAGTCCTGTGGAGAAGAAAGGATGGGCAGAGTAAGATGCTTAGTGTAGACAAACATCTCCTGGTGCTCAACTACAAACCCCAAAATAGAACTATTGCTAAAATACAGCCACTGTCAGAACAGCAACACTTACCTCTTATGAGAGAGTTATTGATCTGACAGAAGAAAATACCAAACCAAAACATTGTTCAGTCGAATCACACCAAAAAAACAGGGTTTGATTGGTTTTTCTGGTTTTTTATTTTTTAATTAATCTACTTTTCTATGTTTTAGACGACACAACAATTGCCTCGTGCCCACAGAAAGAAGTAATTATCAAAGAAGTCCACAGAAATACATTAGAAGTAAAATCACAGGGATTTTAATCTCAACCCAAGGTCAGTGATTTTCTGTCAAATTAAAATCAGTGTCCCCAGGACATTTCTATTCTGTTTTCAGCATCACTTTTCTGCCAAGAAAAACTATTATTTTTCTGTTAAATCTGACTAGTTTCTTAATATTCCATTGCATCTACAAACTCAGATTATGCAAAATCTGCATAGCTTTACATATACAAAACATGAAAAAGCATTTGCCAGACACAACAAGTACCTACATCACAGATGGCTGAATTTACCTGATTATAATGAGTCTCACAATAGGCCAGCCCTTTTTTTTCATAGTGTCGGTGCCCCAAGAACGGCTTCTCACACTTGGCACAAACAAAATGCTGTAAAATGAAAAAAAAAAAAACAACAACCCAACATTTCATGGCAGGCAAAACAACTTTCCCATCACCAGGGAAAAACATGGCAATAAATCCTAGCTCAATACATGACACTTGATCACAGAACAGTTTGGGTTGGAAGGGACCTTAAGGCTCATCTGATTCTGAGCTGACCTTGGACACTTTCAGAGATGGGGCAGCCACAGCTTCTCTGGGCAGCCTGTGCTAGGGCCTCAGGGCCTTACAGGGAGGAATTCCTTCCCAGTCTCTAATCTAAATCTCTTTGATTTTAAAGCTGTTATCTCAATGTTTTGATGAAGCACAGACAGGAAAGATCTTTATGGAAGGAAAAAAAAAGGAAATATTTAGTCTATTTATAGTGATTAAGAGTTGTATTAAGGATAGGTGGAAGGTCTGCTGGAAGGGCAATCATCTTGTGTCTATCCTGATAGACTTGTGGACTATTATCTTGCTTGTTTCAGGGAAGAGAAGCAGGAACATAAACACAGTTTGTATGAATACACCTCAAATGACCAGCAGCATGTCTCTCAGGTCAAGCCCTAGGAGGCATAAATGACTGAAACAAAGATGACTAAAAATTCAGAGCAAGTTGTGATGACTCAGTTGAAAGTTATAGAAACAATGAACTGAAAAGGCTTAAAAAGGAAGAATTGCTCAGCTTTCAGTAAAAAATTCCAATGCTGTTATGTGCCTGGTAACTCGAATTGGAGAGGATATATCTGAGTACATCATACAAAATATGTACATTTATTAGTAAGTAAATGCTTTTCAGTGAGCCTTATTCTGCAGGGATTGTTACAGATTTTAAATTTAAGGTTATTACAGCTGTGAAAACAACTTTCTTAGGAACCCTGATGGCCCTGCTGTAACTCATCCACTCACAAAAGGTGAAGACAATCCCAAGCATAAGCAATTGAGTTTAGTCTGAATCCATATATTACAGACCACTTGCATGTCTACAGCTTCCCAGCAGCACCAGCCCTGTTCCAGACGAGCTGCTGAAGGCAGTTTCAGGTTCAGAAGGGCTCACCTCGACGTGCCACTGCTTGCCCAGAGCGTTGACCACGCGGCCCTCGATGGGCCTGCGGCAGGCGCCGCAGATGGGGATGCCCATCTTGTCATGGCAGGGCAGGCAGTAGAGCTCCCCCTTCAGCTCCCGTGCCTCGGCTGTCAGCTCCTTCCTGCAACACAAACCCAGCTCAGGGCACTGAGGGAAACTCTGCAGCGCCCATGAGGAATTGCTGCAACACTATACCTGAGAGTTAACTTAGGCAATGTTCACACTACCAATACAGTCATTTTAACTAGTGAAATAGAGTCATTGTCAACTCATCTTTCTAAAATTGCTTTCTTGGTTTGCCAGACAAGAAGGTATGTAGACCATCATGTCTGCAGCTGGATACTCTCACCGACACACAAGGTGCACCTACATGGACACTCACAGTGTCATGCTCAAACTTGAGGTATCTCTGAATGGGACAGCTCAGGTGCAAGAGCCATCCTAGCAGTGCTCAGCAGTGAGACATTTACTTGCACTGTTATCCATTCTGGAGCAGCACTGTGCCCAGTTAAAATGCCTTCATTGTAAGTAATTCAGGTCAGACAGCTATCAGCGTGGCAATGGACAGGGACACAAGACTGACACAGCTCATCAAGCCTTTTTTTTTTTTTTTTTAAATCCAGGAATTCAAAGTGAAACTATTTTGGACAGCCTGGTAACTCCTATTTTTGGAAAACTCTACTATGGTAATCTGCACACAGCCTTTCAGGTAAATTCATGCCAATGAACTCTTTTCACTTTCATTACAAACCATGTTAGAATAAGAGAATATAGAGTGGCAAAATAAAATTAAAATTCCTGTAGTTTTCCCAAACTTATTTCAGTTTCTCCTCACACAACTTCTATTTGCTCAACAATAACAATGTGAAGGCAGCAAAGTTTAGACCTGCACTGCTGACTCAACTGTTTGTCTCTCTCCTTTTTTGTCAGTTTACAGTATGACAACATACCCACAGTGGGTGCAGTTGAAGTGATCTGGATGGTAGGAATCATTCCTAAACATCAGAGGCTGCTCATCAATTATCAAGTGGCACTTCTGACAGATATACTTGCCCAGTCCCTTGGCTTTTTCACGGTTGTGGCATGGCCTGCACAGGTGCCTGGTTGAACAAAGTAAAGGAAGGAAAATATTAAAAAACTTTCTCCTAAAACAACGTATAATACATACTGTGGGAAGTCCTTTATGTAACAGAACTGTCTTCTGAGGTCAGAATAAACATAATTTTAGTTTCATACCAATTGCACAGAGAAGAATGAGCATAAAGCAGTCACACAGTTGTATTTCCTCAGAAGACTACTCCAACATTCACTGATTTATGTGCCATCAGAGGTATCACCCAGTCATTCTTCCAGGGATCCTTTCCAACCCTCCAGATCTTTTCTGATAGCTGGGCAAGGAAAGGTGGCAACACCCTCCTATCTATAACTAATGGATCCAACTATAACAGAGGCATTACAGCACTGTGAGGGAGTCAAGGAGAGAGAATAAAATGTGTCAAACCAAAGTGCATTGCTTGAATGCCTTTTACCATGGCTGGATTCCTTAGTCTTCAATATCTAGGAAAAACAAGAGACCTCTTGTTGCCTACAAATTCCTTTTACTCCTAAGTCAAAGAAAATTAAGAACCATGCAATTTTATGTGGTAAAAGCAGCTGTATTCCTAGCACATGTTCTTGAACACATTACAAGTACACTTCTAAACAGGCAGATAACCCAAATTTATGGTAGAAAAGCTCAGGCAAAGGCATAAAAAAACTTGTGAAGGCTGATGGAAGCCACCAGTTTTGTCCCAATACTTAGGAGCTCTGAGGAGAAGCTGTTGCCTATTACCTACCCCTCTAGCTGCAACACTGTGGGCTGGGAAGAATTTATGATAAAAGAAAAATGACAGAGAATGACTTCTGTGGGTTTCTTTGTCCCAAAACTAACAAGTCTGCTTCATTCCTTTCACTGTATCACTATGTCAAACACTCACTGAGATTTACAGGTCATTCTCAAAACACATCAGACAAAAGAAAAAGTTCAAATGGAAAGGGCAGATTTATGGATTAAGTAGCAGGTTCTTCACAGGGCCCCTTCCAAAATTCTGCCCTGACGAATTATTTACCCTTAGATCTGTGAAATGAGGACAAGAATACAACACATGTTGTTGTGAGGCCTCAAACATTTATGACTCTCAGCTGGCAGGTGCCTGTCTAAGTGCTAAGTATCATTATTATTCTCTCCAAATCTGAGTCCTTCTGTCAGCAAGTGTCTCTGCCCAGGGCTGGAAGCACTGTCCGCCCAGACGGAGTCCAGAAAAAGCAGACAGCACCCCATTATAAGGAAACACACAGCTGTGCTCATCTCAGCATAAAGGCATCAATTTTACTCAGCACTGTCAAATGCAGAGTAATTATACAGGGCTGGACATGGGGACCCCGAAGCAAGAGTCCTGAAAGAGACCCCTCTCATTCAGCTGAAAGAGATGCCTTCAGCCATTTGCACTGATAAACCATTATCAACCCCCACCCCACTCACAAACCCTGTGCCCTCCCACAGACCCTCTCTTTTGGAAGCAAAGGGAAGTGCTGGACAGGCTAAGCTGTTACCATAGCAGCCTCCCCTCTCACTAACCCTCTCCCCCTCCCCCTTCCCACCATTATGGAATTATCCCATTCTGAAGTGTCCTGTTGTGTCTGTTAATACTAGATTTCCCCCAAACAATGCATCTCTCCACCCTCCTAAAATAATCAGGGGACTCCAAGGATTCTGTGTTTAGGGCTGGAGGTTCAGTAGCAGCCTTCAGTAAGCACCATGAACACTGGCATATTCATGCAGGATACTCATATCTATACCAGCAGCCCCAGTGCCAAGAGCTCAGCTGGGATGAAGACAGCTCCTCAGTGCTGGGGTGTCCTCTCCCCTGCTCTTGTGTGACTGAGCTGATAATGTGCTATCAGAGCAAGGAGGACACTATATAGAGGGGCTCCCCTCTCTGCACTCAGCAACTCTGCAACTTTGCACTCTCTTGGAATCATCTTGTTTGCTCTGCTGTTTCTAATTTGCTGTCATCAGAAGGAGCTCGTTGAGATATTTCCCAAAAGGACCCTATACTTCACCCACAGGACGGCATTGTAAAGAGGTAAGAGATCAACTTTTGTTACTAGGAGCTTTAGGAGTTTTTTTTTAGGAGCACTCCTAATGGCATTAGTTTTAGCTGGTGCCAATGAGGAGCAGAACACATATTGAGGTGGATGAATATAATGGAAATGTCTGAATCTAAGAATAGGTAGCATTTTCTGAACTTCAAAGAATAATTTCCTTCCCTTTATGTCACTCCTTCAAAACAAAAAAGGCTTTCAAACTTTTGTACCTAATGTATATCCATTTGTGCCAGTTGTATGGTATGTCTAGTGCTCTCTGACACTGCTTTGATGCTCACAATAACCAAGTATTTCAGCTGAAATACAGGCTCAGCAGAGAGTGATTATCAGGAGAATAACTTCAGTCAGAAAATGACTATTTCTAATGAAGAGTACTTTGAGTGAAAGATAGGAGACACTCATTTGACAAGACACTAAAGTCATAATCATAAGAACACACAAACCAGTATAATCACACCAGAAACTGCTCTAGCTGAGAGTAAGAACAGGAATTTCTGATACCTACCACAAACCCTAACCTACAAAAGCTCCAAACCAGCCAGGTAACTGTGTTCAATGAGCTAAAGATTTCCCCTGCTAGTTCTTTCATTAATGACAGACAGAGCATCTGCTGAAAGAGTGATTGCATTATGTCCACACTGACAGCCTTGTGGATTGTTCTTTTGCTTGTTTCTGAGCAGAAGAGAAACAGGGCATGAAATATGGTCAGTGTGCATGCATGTATTTCAAATGAGCAGTGACACCCCCATTTCAGCTCAGCTCTGGGAGGCCTGGGATAATGGCTCATTCCAGAAAAGTCCTCTGTTCAGCAGTACGTAAATCACTAAATATTCACACAACATCAAGAGTGCAGTCCAAGCAGAAATTACTGGATAATGAGCCAGACTCCTAAAGGAGTTTTCTGTCTGTGGAATGAAAGCCTCTTGCACCATACAGCTTAACACAGACTACACATTATAGGTCATTTGTGAAGGTTTCTAGTTTGCTCTTAGCATTTATACAGACTATAGGAATCCCAGTGATTTGTTTGTAAAAATAAAAAAAACCTGAACATATTTATTTTAGATCTACAGGATAAACCCAAAGAGAATAGGAGTGGAATTGCAAATAACTGCAAAGGGCTTTTCAACACCTTCTAGAGAACACACTGTCAGAGAATTATTACTTTTCTAAAGCTGTAGAATTTTGCTGAAAACATGTAAAGTCTAAAAATAAGCCAAACAATTAATTCTAGTGACATGTTGGCTTTTTTCTCAACCTACTCAAGTGCTACACCACTATTTTCATCTATTAACTAGAATTACAAAAAAACCATTAAAGCTGTAATAAAAATGTTCTTTTAACTTAAAACATAAGCAAAATTAGAAAGAGGACCGCTTCCTTTTTCTATAACTTCTAACCAGAAAATGAAAAACATGTCACTTCACCTTGCTCTAAAAAGTAAATTAGGTAACAGCAGCTCTCCTATGAAGGCTATCATTTGCAAAGACTGAATCTATTCCAATTTTATCATTAGCTCTAAGCCTCTCTCTTCCTGACACTGACATACTGGGCTTCCAGATAGCTCTGACATTCTCCTTTCTACTCCAACCCACAGCATTTTGCACTGAAAGCACATCTGTATAGAAATCCATAGCAGACTCAATGCTGCCATCAGTGAGGACAAAACTCTCAACTTTGAAGTCCTGCCTATTCTAAGGCTGGCACTGACACGCAGCTGAATCTGAATTTCCAAGATCTGCCTTAGGAAAGGAATTCAAATTAATTGGTTCAGTGTATCATGCTGTTAAACCCCTAATAATCAGCTTGTAAACAGGGAAAAGTCTGCTTACACCTTCACTTTGGGAATTGATTTAAAGCACTATCAGTAAGACAAGAGTTATCCCAGTCTGTTCCATCAGACAACCCTGGCTTCTGCTTTCCCAGCTGCTCCAAGCCAGCGTTTACTGCTCACTCAGGTGTCACAACCATGGACAGAACAATGTTTAGCCATAAGACTATCCCCAGCAGGTGTGTACACAAAGATCACCTGATTTACACTTTTTGCAGATGAAAAGCATAATTAAGGAACAGGCCTGACATGAAAAAAAAGAGTTAATAGCTAGAACATGAGGTGATAAGCACCATAATAAATTAACAGCCAGTAAAAAGGCATGGTCTCACTGTTTCTCTTTTGGTATGCAACAGAAAAATACAGATTTAAACATAATTCCATTCAGAGAGGACAAGTATGTGAGTCAATGTTACTATCCCATACAAACTTTAAACTCTTGGGTTCAAGAATACTTGCAGGTTTTACTTTGTAAGGGACAAATGAATAATATAAACAAAAAATTGTGGTCTCATCAGTAAACTTGTAACCTTCGTAAAAAAAAAAAAGGGGCATTTTCCTTTTGTATGTAAAAGCAAAATTTAACAAGTATTTTTACAGATAAGAACAAAAAGGGTTGTACATTCTTCCTTGCACATGCAATTGCAAGTAATGGCAAGATAGCAACTTGTTATAAATACTCAAATCCAGAAGAGTATCCAGGCAATGCATGAAGTAAGAAGGGCCTTCTGTGGCCATAGGAAGAACTTCAAATTGCTAAATTTCATCCAGTCTCCTTGCTGTTGACTTTGTCTCTTCAACTGTGAACCAAACAGAAGTAATCCAGCACATTTGTTTCCAGTTATTCCACTTTTCTGTTCACCTGAAATTAACAGCAGCCAAACTGAAGATATTAATTACCTTGGAATTTTCTTACATTTTCCAATATATTTGTCTGTCCTTAATCCCATTTCAGTTCTCTATGATCCCAATATTTTTGCGCATCTGAACGATGAGTTCTGTTGGGGAGCTGTGTGCATAATGGATGTATTTAAAGATGTATTGAATACAATGGAGGAATGGTCAGTCAGCAAGGGTGAGCAAAGTGGAGGTACTGCTGCACAGACTGTAACACTTCTGAGGAATCCAAGTAACAGAGACAATGCTGGAATTTCAGAACACCTGCATTTCCCTACCACCTACACCCACACACAAGCAATGTACAAAAAGCCATGGGTAGGTGCTCAGAAAATCCTATCACACTTCTTGTTGATGCTGTTCAGGACATTGCAAACAGAGACTGACAAAGCTAAGACCAGTTTTGCAAAGCTTCTAGGTGGAAACAGCCCTAGATAAACTACAGTGGAGCTCAGGCTTTTGAAGGGGGAAAAGAGAAAGCTGTGGTGGAAGATAAAAACTGCAGGGAAGGATGACACTGCAGCATGTGCATTATTTAAAATCTTCCCTGAGTCAATTCAGTGGCAAAAGGTGTTGCTACCCATCTGAAAAGTTTCCTTCTATATTGGAACTAAGTGCATTTGCCTTAAACACATGACTTTAAACTAAAATAATGCTGAAAGGCTTTCAGAAACCCTGCGGATTTTTTAAATAACAGCAGTATTTGACCTGTCTTTTTTAAAAACAAGACAGATATTCGAAGCTAGTTCACCTTACAACAGATACCTGTGCTCAGAAAAGCTGACTCATCAGGAACTCCAAAGTCCTGAATCAGGCTTTCACACTGAAACATGGAAAGTGCTTTCTAGTTAGATATACAGAACACACTCCTACTCCTCTTAACCAGACACACAAGCATCTCACTACTCAGTTACACAACTGATCTCAGCACGGGCTGGAGACAAGCTCATCACCAGCTAGCCAGCTCTTCATTGGGTTCCTTCCATGGGAATTACTGCTCTGGTAAACCCAGCTGAGTAGAGAGTATTCAGAATTCTAGTGTAACGCTTAAATTCAGACTGACCTGTCATACCAAACACTGATGCTAGCAAACAGGAGACACTACTGACTTTCATGCATGGGTTTTTCAGTCTGTCTTTTTTGTTTGTTTGTTTTGTTTTTCACAAATCCAGGCTCTTCTGTAATATAATGTCTTAATTCTTTCACATTTAGGGCTTTTACTTCTTCAGAACTGTGGGGAAAAAATGAACGGGCCTGCAGCTTCAAGCCTGCTCTTCAACTGCTCAAATCAATCAAATTTCAGTTTGGAAACATCAGAGCAATGTGGCAAAGAGACACATCTTGAGAACATGATTTTTGCCACTTTCTACTTTCTGGACTTCATCCTGGCTTTTGCTGGCAATGCCCTGGCTCTTTGGCTTTTCATCCGGGACCAGAAGTCAGGCACGCCTGCCAACATTTTCCTGATGCATCTTGCTGTGGCTGACCTGTTCTTTGTGCTGGTACTCCCCACCCGGCTGGTGTACCATTTTTCTGGTAACCACTGGCCATTTGGTGAGATCCCCTGTAGACTCACTGGTTTCCTTTTTTACCTCAACATGTATGCCAGTATTTACTTCCTGATGTGCATCAGCGTTGACCGTTTCCTGGCCATCGTGCACCCGGTGAAGTCCATCAAGCTCCGCAGGTCCCGCTATGCCCACATGACGTGTGTCTTTCTGTGGGTCATCGTTGGGGTGGCAATGGCACCTCTGCTGCTCAGTGTGCAGACTGTCCAGATGAAAAACACAACTGTCTGCCTGCAGCTCTACAGAGAAAAGGCCTCACGCCATGCCCTCGTGTCCTTAGCAGTGGCATTCACCTTCCCCTTCGTGACTACTGTGACCTGCTACCTACTCATCATCCAGAGCCTGAAGAGTGGGAACAGAGTTGAGAAGCACCTGAAGGAAAAAGCTGTCAAAATGATCATTATGGTCCTGATGATTTTTCTAATTTGCTTTGTACCTTACCACGTCAACCGCTTCATTTATATTCTCCATTACAACGGGAGCAGAGCCTCCTGTGAAACGCAGCGTCTGCTGGCCCTCAGCAACCGCATCACCTCCTGCCTCACCAGCCTCAACGGCGCCTTCGACCCCATCATGTATTTTTTTGTGGCTGAGAAATTCCGTGAGGCTTTGTGCAATCTGTTTTGTATTAAAAAGACCATAATGTTGCCTCAAACATATGAGGGTAAGACAAATGAGAGCTCACTAAGTGCTAAATCTGAACTGTGAACATGACTCTTGTCAGTGTCAGTACTTCATCTTAAGAACACTCTCTTCCACCAAAATCAGCTGAGAGCACAAATATGCAGCAAGACAGTCCAACCAGAGTCAAACCCATCCTGAGAAGGGAAGTTCTGTTGTTTTTATGGGGCTGTCATTAACAAGAACCCCTTGACCATAGAGAACATATGCGTTAGCGTTGCTGAAACTGCAAACAGAAGGACAGTTCTGGTCTCCAAGAACTGAAACTGAGGGGTGAGCACTTAGGAATAGGGAAGGGGACAATGAGGGAAATGGACCCATGTATTTTTTTTTTCAAAGAACTTAATTCCCAAAGCACTCAGTGCTTCCTCTGTGCAATGCATACAGCCTTATTTAAAATTTCACATTGTACCAGCAGTAGAGATCCACTCCTGAGACCTGCTGGATGAAAAAACCTCCACATTTGCACATCTTGATCAAGTTGCTGAATTCAAAGTGTTTATATGTAATAGAGAGAAAATTGGTACTAAATGGTGACAAGAAAAAAAAATCAGAATGAAGCAATAAACCCAGCCTGGACAGGAATTAAGACAGAAGAGATTCCTAGCTTTAAGATGGTTTACAGTTCTTTTTTGTGACTTATCTAGCAAGACAATTCCTTCACTATGGATAAGTAGGGATTATTGTTATTCTCACTGATACAAATTGCATCCAGCAAAATATGCCTGCTACAATGAAAAGGGAAAAAAAGAACACATGAGCTTCCAATAATATTTACTAACAGATTGCTCCAATGCTATGGATATAAATATTATAGGAAATCATGTGGCAGGTAAAATATATTGTTACATAGATACACACACCTATCTCTCTGCTATGCTTTGGGAACAAGTTCCTTACCATTTGAGATTTGATCCACGAATTACAAAATCAAACATACTTTATCTTGCTTGAACTGCTTTTATCCTGACTGCTTCCCCAAAACACCCTAAGTGCTATTCCAACAGCCCATTCTAGCAAGATGAGATGCCAAAAGAAAATCAGTTACGCCCAGCTCAAAAAACTAAGGCACAGAGGTTGCATGCAGTATGAAAAATAAGAGGGTATTGAAAAGACTCCCTGCTGGACAGAAACAAGTATATGACCTTTTCTTCCTTCCTTCACCATTTAGTTAGTGAAAATATAAACTCTAGGAAACTACTAGGCTTTGCTCATAACATATAAAAGCCTAAAATTAACTCTGAATAGTGCAACACTGCTAACTGCTGGACTGTTTTATTTTCTTATAATGGAATGCTTTTGTATAAGCTCTCTTTTGTGTTTTTATTTCTTATTTCTGAATTAAATGCATTAATTGACCTCTAGGATTCATTTTGTATTTCTGCATTTAAAATAAATGACTTCTGAAGACCAGTGGAATCACAGGCTGAAAAGACTTTGCGGTAATCGTTGTGTTGTTCTTTTGGCCTTTTGCTACATCTTGATTTCCTGCTCAGCAGCTTACTTAATGAACAGCCTGCCTGAGATCACATAATCCCTTTTTCTCACTTATTATGCAGCCTTCTGCCTGAAATTCCTTTCTTTTCCAGAACACATTCACTAGCCACTAAAATTTGAGTTTCTTGTTGGAAACAAGAATGTGTTTCATTGGATTAAGAACTTCTCACCTAACAAGTTATTCCTAAAGTTTCTTCTGTACCTTTTCAAGCTTCCCTTCTCAGTGTAAAACTAACTGACCACCCTCAGCATCTCCCAGCTGTATCAATAACACACTGATAAAACTTTCTGACCTCCTGCTCCCTCTTACCTGCCAGCATTCTTCACAAACCCCAGGTCAGCAAGGGTTACATCGCAGAGCTCACAGCGGAAGCATTCTGGGTGCCAGTTGTTGTTCATTGCCTTGATAACACGCCCAGTAATGAACTCACCTGCAAAAGGAAACCATGAGATGCATGCAGAAAACAGTTATCAAAATCTACTGTCCTTCCACTTTAATTTCATAATTACTATTACAGTCTAATTTTGAAAAAAACCCAAATTATTCCCACAACCGAATAACCCAAAATCATTGCTGGTATCATGCTTTGTTCTCACCCAGAGCTCCTGACTCCTTAAAACAACCCCAACAACCCCAGCCCAAGGGACTGGACGTCCCAGCAATGCTGCAAGGTTTGCACAGCCCTGCAGTTGTTAAGCCCTGGTGTTGATATTTGCCACTTCTTACCACATTCCCCGCAGCAAGGAGCAAACAGCATCTGGAAGTCATGCTCACAGTACTTCCTACCTTCAAACTGCAAACAAAACAAGAGAGAAGGAGCCCTCATGAATAACTGAACTACTTTTACATCTTGACAGTGCAGCATGATTTTCCATTGATATGACCATTTAGTCAAGGTCAGTCACATTTTCCAGTACTAACCCCCTATACACTTGTTTTTCAAATCCTAAAGGTTCTTGTTAAAGAAATACCCAGATATGGCTTCAGCCTCATGGTGATTTTGCACAGCTAAATTAATAGCAATGCTGCTACAATATGGTAAAAATCCTGAAGAATACCCCAATCCTTTTATTATAGTTGTCTTTCATTTCATTTTTGCTTTAGTTTAGTTCAGAACTACTGTTCCTCCTACACGAGGCTAAAACTCATGTCAAAATAAAATACAGCAAGTTTAAACCAATGTGTTATTCAAAATATGTGCTTGTGCATATTCTGCAAAAAAACTCAACCAAGTTTTTAAATGGGTTCACTTATTACAGTTGCCCAAGTGGAACAGTTTTATACAATATGCCTAAAAATAAAGACAAAAAATCACTTTTGTCTAATAAAATATTAAGGCCAGGTTGGACAGTGCTTTGAGCAACCTGGTCCAGTGGAAAGTGGCCCTGTGTGATGATTTGTAAGGTTCCTTCCAACCCAAACCATTTTATGATGCTGTGATGATTAACAAAACACTTTTTATTTTCTTTTTGAAATGTGTCTTACCCAAAGAGCAACTTTTGCTGTTACCAAAGGAATTTGTGAGAAGAAAAAAAGGGAAATGAAGTTGGAAGCTCCTCAAAAAAATGGCGACAAATATTCAGGGCTAAGAAATTAAACACACAAGAAAGCTGAGAATTCCTTGATTTTACCAGAGCTATTTCTCTTCTCTTCCAAGCAGCCTGAGAACTCACCTCATAGAAGAGCCCCTCAGGGAACTGCCGGAAGCACTGGGCACAGACAAAGCAGCTCTCGTGGTACAGCTCCCCATTGCTGTTCACAATCCTCTCGGCAGGGTCGAACCGCGCCTGGCAGCGCTCGCACACGGCGTTCGCCAGAGCGTCAGACATGTTACTGCAATAAAGGCAAGAGCAAGAACATTTACCAACACAACATCCCAGCTGCTTTAAACTCCCTTTTAAATGAAAAACAAAAAGATCAATGAGTCACTGACATCAGTCAGAAATAAGGTTCTGACACCTCATACGTGGCAGATGAGGTCAAGTAAACAGATGTACCTATTGCACACTTTCGGCTACTTCACCGAAGTTTCACCCCATTACATCATCCTGCTAATAGCTCATAGCAAATATCCACAATTTTTCACAAATCAGGAGTTTGGAGAGCAAAAACCTAATGATCCTGGCTTCTTGGGCCTTCTGGTCTCAGGGTATGGATTTTCTGATGTGTAGTAAGCACTGATATCCCACTGCCCTCTCCACTATCAGCAGTAGCAAACCATTTCCCCTCTACAGGCCCCTGTCCTCCTGACAAATTAGTTCAAACTGTCAAAGTGTTACAAAGCTATGGGAGGGAGAAGTCCCTCTAGCTGGCATGGCCAACACCTCAGCTTCACTTCCACAGAACATGAGGCTAAATCCCTCCCCAAGCCACACTTAAAAATCACGTAACATTTCCTTGACCTACCCTAGAATAAGGAATCACCCTAACCTCTTCCACAAAGTTCTCATGCTTGCCAGCATGCTAATATAAGTTAATGCAGTTTTAAAATGTTTATCACATGTGCAAAGCAGGAGGGATAAATTATCAGGTACATCTCAGTTCCTTGTTGCAGCGTGATCTTTCCTTTAACCACCAGACTATCCAATAGTGTAAAACCTCAATATTATTACACCTTTTGTTATAGAAAAATTGTTTTATGCCTTCTGGATGGACACATTTTGAATTCCATGATTGGAAAGACTGCAATTTTATAGGTAGAAGTATAAAAAACTGCTACCATGTTAAAAAAATCTCCAAACTACTTGTACGGTACTTTTCCTGAGGTAGGTAACGTATGCATAAAATGAAAGACAGCTTGCTTTACAAGGCTTCTTTCTTTCTTTTTAGATTCAAAGTTACTCTGAAGTGATTTTCTACTGTTAATGTTACTCAACAACCCAACATGCTACTTTCCCCACCTCCTCATGAAGAACAGTAATTCAAGAAGCTTTTCCAGGAGCAGATTCTCTTTCCTCTGGTCAGAGACATGCCCCCCCAAACCAGGCCAGTGTCTGTATTCCAGGGCTTTGTGCCCTGAGCACAACTGAATGAGCAGGGGGCAGCCTCACACTCCTGGGGCAGCACAACCAGCCCTGACTCCAGCTGCCTGAGCTGAGCCAAGTGTCTCTCCTCTGCAGAGGGGACACCAAGGGCACATCCTAGGCTGTGACCTAGAGCCACCCCTCAGTAAAACCAGACTTTCTTTCTATGCTGCAGTTCCAAGGGAGGTAAAAACCAAGACAGACCACAATAGTTTCAAGAATGGAGTACCAATTTAGCAAAAATTTGTTAGAACTTGTTTCCTTCTTGCAGTACAAAGGACATGTAAAAAAACAGACATGGACTGGAATTAGGGACAAGAGGAAATCCTGTAATTTCATAAACTAGAGATTATAGGTTAAAGAAATATTTTTTATCCTGACACAGTACCAAGGGAAAGGGTTAACACAAAAACTTCAGTGTTTGCAGCAAGGCCATCACCTAATCAGCTTAGTTTTCAGTCATCACTCTTCCAGCTACTCCACACAAATCTGTACCAGGACTTGTAAATATAATCTTCCCTTCAAGTATTTCTTCCCTGTTGAAAAATTCAGTTCCTAAATTCCAAAACTTGAGCTAGCCAACAGCCAAGATTAATAAAGACTGATGTTATCATGGTGAAAAAACTCCTCTAGGAAAAAAAACAGGCAAACCAGCAGGTATGACATGTTAGACACTAACAGCAAAGCACCATCTTGTGTTTGTTGGGTTTTATCCTTTATAAACGTGAGGTCAACATTTTTAAAAAAACCCTAATTTTCTTTTTTTCTTCCTCCAGAGGGACCCACCAGCGCCAGTATCAACATGCAGGGTGAACTCCGCTAGAGCAGCCAACTCCACGATGGCATTTCACAACAACTCAAGCCTGCAACCTGCCCAGCCACGTTTCTGCATGAAACGCAGTGCAGCTGAGACACTGCACACCAGCCTCTGACATGCAGTGCAGCTGAGACACTGCACACCAGCCACCCCAGGAGGGATTCCCACACAAGTCCCACCACTGTCTTGGTAACAAAGATAAGGATGACACAGGGACTGCCCTGAAGTTGATGCTGCTGCTGACAAGATTTCCCCAAAGTCATAAGAAAGATGATCATGATACACTCTGAGCTGTCCATGCAAATGAGCTAATGAGTGTGACTCATTATGCAGATGAGAGAAACTAGTCCAGAAAAATACAAATGAAAGAACCAGTACAAAAAATAACAACTCAATCCTCTGCCTCAGCTGAAGCTTTTGGGAAGAGCCAGACTACAGGAGTCAAGTGAACCACATAGCTCCTGACCAATGTATCTCCTGTAATGCAAACCAGCAGCTGAGGCTCTTTGACAAACCAAGAGTTTTGCATCCTTGCTCTTTTTCCATTTTTAACTCTGCATCCATTTTCACTTAAGACATTCTATTGTTTTGCACTCAGGCTACAATTTGCCACTTCAGCATTGCCCTAAAGATATGACTTTGCATTTATTCAAAGGTTTTACTTTAACATTTGCCAATTTCTTAATTTCCCCCGAATACACACCCCTGCATGCCCTCTTGTTTATACAAAACCAAGCATTTTTTCAACTAGCTCGAGGTTAAAATTAACCAAAGCTGGAAGGAAGAGGGAGCACCTTGCTAATTCACAGCAATTTTATGGTTCTGTTTACTACACTGCTGCAAAAGCACTTCTGCTGGCAGCACAGGGAAAGGAAGAGTAACAGCACAACCATCCTTTTGGAAAGTTTGGCTTGCTGTGCCACTCATCAGATAGCTACACCCAAATCTTTCCCACAAAGGACAGTCCCCAATATAAAATGCTTCTTCTATTCTGTTTGCTTGTTGATTTTTTGCTATTCAGTAAAATAAGAATCTTCCTCTGTTTTAACAATAAGCTGGTGACACAAAGACAGGAAAGGTTGTTAAAACACGATGAGATCAGCATCCTGAAGTTATCCTGTCCTGCACAAACCCCAAAAATACCAGCATTGAAACAATGCTTTTCTCAATCTTTCATCAGTATGTGCTGTATCTTGAACAGATTATCTTTGACAAAGTACCTGATTTACAGAAATCATGTTTTTACCATCAAAACTAGGTTTCTCATGCTCTGACTTCTCAGAAGTATTTACTCTAAAGTACCAGGCAAGGTCTTGAATGGAAAAGAAAAAAAAAAAGAAAAAAGAGAAACAAAAAATTCCTTCTTTAAAAGAAGTGGACAGTATCTAGGAGACCCATTCTGTGCCACAGGTACAAACACTACTGGAATATTTGAAAGCATTTTACATCCTTCTATCACCGAAGTCAATATTACCTCTGTCTGAAAACATGAATTCACAGGGATCTACCACTGGTGACAGATTAAGGAAAAAGAAGCAAATATAATAATTCCACTGCTAAGGGATTAGAAGAGGAGCTCCAGCTTTCACCAGGACATTTGCAGATTTCATTATTTTAAATGTGGCTACAAGACAAAATGAACCAGACACTGGACAATCAGGAGAACAGATGAACAGTCTCAGATTTTGCCTCAGAAGGAAAGGAACTGTAGGAACGAGGAGTGCTTCTGTCAGAAAAGCCCAGTCAAAAAAAGTTTTCTTTAATTGGTTTCAAAAGTTTTTTTGGCTTTAGTGTCACACAGAGTTCTTCTTCATCACAATGCTGAATGAAGAACTGCTTCAATAGTGACCCAAAACCTTGCAGATACTACAAAAAGAAAGCAAGACAATACTTGGAGACACAAGAACCCAGGGCATTATCCAAACCTCAGCAGAGAGCAAAACCTATGTTGGGGAACCCTAAAAATGTGTTTTCTGCTCATTCTGGTCTACCAGTAGGAGCAAGTATATACAGAAAATATCACATGATTACATTTCTAGCATGTATGCACAGAGAGATATGATAAACTGGAAGAGCTATCACCACTTGTTTGTGTCACAGCAGCCAAGACAAAAATGAGAGCACTTCAGGAGAGGGGATGGCTCCCACCCCCATAGCACAGCTGAGAATTACTGACTTAAAGCCCTCAATGGTGCCAAAGATACAAATGAAATCTGCTGGGACAATACCAGACTTTTTGATTAATTTCACAGATAATGACTAATGCAAAGAACAAAAGAAAGAGGAAGGGTGTCAGTTCATGAACTAGGGCTGAAAAACAGCCCCCAGCTACCCTTATCATTCCAAAAATCTCTTTGCAATTGACTTATCTGGACAACTTTCCCAAACTGAATTAACTTCTTTAGTATGGTTATTATTAAACTTGTCATAAATTGTTGGAAAAAATATTTCCCATTTGTTTAATGCATGACTTGTTGTGCATTTGGTAAACTATGTGCATAGCTTAACATTTTCAGCATTTCTCCTTATGCTTGCACTGAATTTTCAGTTCATGCTAAATACTTTTTCACTGACTAAATAAGAAATGAATAGTGTTTCTCTCAGTATATCTTCCTTGATCATGTAGCCCCCAAACTCTCCATGAAATAAACATTTTTCTTTCTTATTCAGAACACAGGGATAACCATAATTAAGAAAAACATATAAATGCAACTTATGGTCACAATATGGAAAAAAAACAACCTCTCCTTGGGCCTACCAGCAACAGCAATTTGCAACTGAGTAGAAACTGGAGGGGTTAAAAAAAATTGCACATATTGCAGCTGAGGCCAGAGTACAAGGTCTGTATGGCTGACCTGCAAGAAGCTGCAATCAGGTAGACTTTTGAGACCAGCAGCAACAAAAATCTCTTGGTATTCACACAGAAAAAAGTCCTATGCCGTGGATACTTGAGAATCCTTCTCAACACCAAGACACTTATTGCCAGTAAATGATGACCAGTTACTTATAAAGACACACAGTCAGCAGTGCTCACTCAGCCCAGGTAAATATCAACATAAAGAAATGTACAGGTTTTAAATAAAATATTCCTCTTACACAGGAAAACCACCCTTTTATTATCAAGCGTGTACCACTTAATCCAGAACGTCTATTTGAGAAATCACATCTTACACACATTAAATCTTTCTCTTCTTCACTTCCACTAGCTCAAAGGAGCTTAAATATGAAGTTTGTTTACCAGCACTGACAACACAAATCATTCCCCACATGTATTCACCAATTATCTCCAACTAGCAGCACCACTACTGCTGGATTGCTCTCCTTTACTTGAATAAAGGACATAAACTATCAAGGACTGTCAGGAAGGAGAAGCAAAAATTATCACTAGCTCAAAACCCATGGATAAAATAATTCAGGAGAGAAACATCTCAAAGGGATTAAAATTGTCAGCACTGTGACCTGCTCAATAAAACCAAAACATACTGGCTCTATGCTTACTTTGCTTCATGAACTATGATGTGAAAAACATGCTCAGTTTACTTGTACATCTGCTTTTTCAGAGCTTTTCCTTCCTCTCACAGGCCTCTTCCATGCTTCTCACTTTTCCTGACCAGCATTGTCTCCACTCAATGGCATCACCATTTCCTTTACCTCCTTGTAAGCCCCCCTCCTCATTAAATTCTCATATATTCACACCCACAGCTTCCACAGTAGGAAAAATAAAAAATTTACCAACTAACTAAGAGCTACTAGCTAAAAAGAAAAGAGCAGGAAAAGGAGAGTTTTAGTGAGGGATGCACAACTCATTGAGAGGCCAAACTAATTCCTCATGCCCAGGCAAGCATCAGGCCTACCTCCGGCTAAGAAAAGTCTAAAATTCAGAACTGACTGCTAGAAAAAGAAAATTATCTCTCCTGGATACTCACTGCTCTCTCCAGTGACTCAGACTTCAGATCCCATATTGCTGCTGCAGCAGCTCACAGTTCACCCAAAATGCAAGAAACTAAGTTTGATTTAACTCCTGCCAATTTACTGCCACAGCATATGCAGCAGTTGAGATGGCCACGACACACAGAGTAGCACCACACAATATCAGAGAGCTCCAATCCATACACAGTAACACCTTACTTCTTCAGAAGGCTGCAAGTCTCTGTCCTTCTTGTTCTTCAGCCCAGAAGAGAGGAAAAAAATTACACAAAGGGTTCATGAGTTGAGATAAGGACTAGGAGAAAACACTCCAGGGGCAAAACAGCCTCAACTTAGAGGTACAAAGCGAATTTTTTACTAAAAAAGTGAGAGGAAGATAATGAGAAGTAAAATAAGCCCTTAAAACACCTTTTTCCCCCCTCCTTCCTCCTTCCCACTCAGAGTGCAGGGACACAGGCCATGGGGGTTTTGGTCAGTTTATCACCCGTGGTTTCTCTCACTGCTCAGGGAGAGGAGCCACTCCCCTGTGAGACCGTGGGGTCCCTTCCCACAGGAGACAGCTCTCCAACATGGTTCCAATCTCACATGCAGCAGTCCTTCCAAAAGTGTTGGGGCATTGGTCACTCTTCCATGGGGTGCAGTCCTCCTCCAGCCAGGAAGCAGGGCCCCCTCTCTCCACCAGGTCTCCCACTGGATCACAGCCTCCTCCTGGCATCCACCCGCTCCAGTGTGGGCACCTCTCCCACGGGCTGTGAGTAGATCTCTGCATCCCCCATGGATCCCCATGGGCTGTGGGTGGGTCTCTGCATCCCCCATGGATCCCCATGGGCTGTGGGTGGATCTCTGCATCCCCCATGGATCCCCATGGGCTGTGGGTGGGTCTCTGCACTGCCTGTGGATCCCCATGGGCTGCAGGGGCACAGCTGCTTCACCAAGGTCCTTACCACAGCCTGCAGAGGAATCTCAGCTCCAGCACCTGGAGCCCCCTCTCCTTCTCCTTCTCCACTGACCTTGGTGTCCATGTTGTTTTCCTCACGTGTTCTCAATTCCTTCTCTTCTCTGGCTAGAAAAAAATTGTGCCCCACTTTCTTTTGATTTTCTTCTTCAATGTTTTCACAGAGGCGTTACCAATAGCTCTAAGAGGCCCAGACTTGGCCATGTCCATCTTCAGAGCCACCAGGGACTGCCTCTGCCAGACATGGTGAAAGCTTCTCCCAGCCTCTCACAGAAGCCACCTCTGCGGCCCCACGCTACCAAAAACCAGGCCATGCAAAACCAACACAAGCACTAATGCTGGCTCTGAACAGTCTAGCACAGAAATGGGAAAGGTTCTCCATTGTTGCCTTCCTGTTATTGTTAAAAACTGAAAGCTTTCTCATCAGGAAAGTCCTTTCCTTCTTAATCTACTTGGAACTGAAAACAAACTGACTTCCTCCCGTCTGGTTCTGTGCCAACAATTCTCACTTTAAATAAAGCAGCCCCACCACCAGAACCGAAAATCTATCAAATCCTACAAAATACTTTGACAACGCCATTCCCTTCATCTTGGAGACATACCCAGGAGTGCCAGGTGCCGTGTCTGTCCTGCTGCTCAGCAGTGACCCTGTGCCACTGAGCCGATCCTGCCGGCGCTGGTAGAGCTTGGAGGCTGCCAGCCCCCGGAGCCTGAGGCCGGCCATGGCACCCCGGCCCCTCTGCAGGGAATGCAGGGACACAGCGGGAGCAACACCGGCAGCACGACACGCAGTGAGTCACCTTCCTCTGGGCTGCTGTGTTTACATTGTAGAAGAGCTGAAGCAGGATGCACAGACACCCCATCAAGCACTGCCTGTCTGCCATTCTGCCATATTCTTAAAGATCTGACAGCCTCTTTCCTGTATTCCACTAGGAATTATTTACTTAATGCAGCACACTAGGGGCTACATCAGCACCTCGTTCTTTCCTAGCCTTGCAGAATGCATCTGTATAAATGTCATAACTGAGGTAAAAAAAATAAATCCCGAGTCTTCACATAATTAAGACACTTAAATCAAGAAATCTTTCTGATCAAAGCACGGAGAAATGGAGAAAGGCAAAGCAGATTACTAGAGCTCTTGATAGCAAACACTGTAGCTTACTGCAGATCAGTATCTGACTCTGGCATCTCCAAGTACCTCCCTGCAGGCCGCTGTACTACACCATGTCCTAAGATACTGTAAACAACAGAGCTGTTCCTTCCACTTGGACAAAGCATATTCCAAGAAACAAGGTTGCAAACACTTCTGCTCTCCGGCCTCATTGCAGCCGCTCACAGCAGAGGGTCAGGAAGCAGGGAGGAAGAACATACTTGGCATTCCAGGCTCTAGAGCTCTCTGGCCTTCAAGCATTACCATGAAAAATATCCTAAGAGTCATTATTAACAAATTACTTTTTAGTAAATTGTAAGAAAACTAAAGGGGAGGGAAGGGGAGGTGAGATGATTTTTGTAGCATGAGCATGAAATACAGCTTGTCAAGCTACAGAAGAAAAAAATGAGAGGACTGATGACTTCATGAGTTCTAAATTAATATTAACAACCAGGAATCCCTTCTGACACTTAAAGAAAAACAGAAGGATTTACTGGGGCCCAGTAGAACAGGCATGAATAAAGAACAAATTACTTTTAAAATCACAAATCAGCAGCCTTAAAATCTACAATGCACTCCCCATTTCCTTGAGAGTTTCAGCTCCTGACTTGACAGCAATCTGCCACTACCATCTCTTTCAGACTGTAAGTGTAGTTTATCCATTTCTATTTTAGATTACAAATGGAATAAAGAAAAATGTCCTCCATACTGGGTGTCTCTGCTGACCTTTGAAATTTTAGAGCAATAAACAATTTTTTAAATGTAAGATTAAATCACTTTTTTACTTCTAGCAAAAAATTAAATCACCACAACAATAATCTCCCTTATCCTTAAGCAATCTGACAAACCCCCCCCCTTCTCTCTCAAACACTTAAGATTTTACCTGACTCATATGACATTATTCTATTGGTTTTCAAAAAATCACTCTTCCATGGAAACTATGACTGTCTTCTTCAAAAGGGAAGATGAGGGAATTAAAGGAAAAAAACCCCAAAATCTCAACAGCAAACATCCTGTCTTCCCATCCCTCAACACAAGCTCCTCACTCACTCCTCTCCTGCCACCTTACACACAGAGTGAAAATGCATGGGTTTGTTTTTTATTTCCCTCTTGACAGATTGCTTCTAAGAGACAGGGTGATTACTTTCTGGGCCAAAGCAGAGAAGAAAGCAGCCAGACTTCTTTCAGGCATTTTCAGGTTCTTCCTCAGAGAAGCACCTCTATGGCCCCAGAACAGACTAAGGACCTTCCTATCTAGACAGCAACAGAGAGCAAATTTAGATAGAAAGATTAAGATTAAAACCACATTTTCAACCCAGAAGAGCAGAAAGGGCTGCTCCTAACTCAGAGAGAGAAAATATCTCTTATTTAATGCAGGTACTGTCTACTCAGCACCAAGAACCTTTTGTAATATTTTCCTTTATACTCTCTCCTCTTTCAACCCATTTTACTTGCAATTGCTTCATGTAAAGCAGAAGCAGCTCCCTACTGAATTAAAAAAGCATCTAACCAGCTAGCCTAATTGAAAATAATATACAGTTATTTCTTACCTTCACTGGATTAGGAACAATCAATAAGCATATCTGTAAATGCAGCTGCTCTTCTTTTGTTGACTACAGGAAGTACATAGGCGTATCCAGATCCCAATTTGACTAAGTATAGTGATAACAAAAATTTCTTAGGAAGATAATTATGCTCTGAAACTTGCACTTGGGAAATATTTTTTCTTAGGCTTTGTATTAGCTTACTTTCTAAAGGCAACACAAAACAACCAAGGCATATTTCACCTGTGAGTTTTCTAATCAACATCACAGCAGCAAAGTCTTAAAGGAAACTCTCTTCCATCCTTGTTTAGTTTCTACTTTGGGCATTTGACAACATTTTGCTCACTGGTCATTCACAAAGCCTCTTTCTTAGGAATAAGCCCATCACAAAGAAAAATAAAACAACAAAATCCAGCTAACCAAACAAAATTAATCAACTCCACCCCAAACTCCAACAATCCTCAAAAAGGCAAAAGTCAAAATGAACAGATGGACTAAATACATCAAATATTCTAGAAGCAGTCTTCCCTTATTTATTGGTCAGGAAGTACCATAGTTAACTTGTAAATGCTCCAAAAATCACACCAACTGTATTTATCAACACTGGAAATCACAGAAAGACTCTTTAGAAACATACTATTCTTACATCTAATACACTATTTCTTACACAGAATTAGTTTTCAAATGTAGTTAAAACAACATGTAACCTCATAAAACTAAAGAGTGTGGCCAGCAGATCAGGGAGGTGGCTCTCCTCCTCTATTTCCCCAATAGCCCAGCCCAGACGTGGTAGTCACAAATACTATTTCTAAAATCCAATTATCTAGTTATCAATTTTCTCTAGCAAAGCACAATCCTCACACTGTAAAAATGTAACTAGTGATATTTAAGATTTGCATTTCATTTGCTAGATAGCCACCTAATTTTAGTAATTTTTTTTACTGTGAGTACACAAAAAGATGTGCTTCTTTTTTCTGGACTTATATTTTTCCCTAATGCTAAAAATCAATAAATCAAATCACTGCAGTCTTTTAAATTCAGGAGATGCTCTCTGCAGCCACATGAAACAGAACAGAACAAAAATGGAGTTATTTTCCATGTAATTTTATATTAGCATTAATATTTTAATATTAATAATGCATCTGTAATCACAGTATCTAGAAAAGAGCCCTTTCATATTTTTACTTTATAAGAAAGGTGAAGTGAATAAGAATACTGTTTCAGTACCCCATGTTTTCCAGTCTTCTTAACTTTAGAACACTGTAAAACAACACAGTCACTCCCTGTGTCAACAGTTCCAAGACCAAAGGGACATTTATGACCATTCTGGCTCAGGAAGGCTCCCACTGATGGATATTGTGGGGATGCTCCAGCTGTGAAGCAGTTCATCTCCTCCCAGAACCCTGAAAATCCCATGTCCCAGAAGCTGGAGAACATCTGACTACATAGGGTCAGCAGACTTGAAGAACTACCAGATAACAAACAGGGAACATCTGGGTACCACTCAGCAGAGTGACCCCTAGCTGGATCTAAGGAAGAACATTCATTCTCAACGCTGAATTCTTTGCAAGGCCATAGGAGTCTGTCCCAGCCTGAAAAACAACACTGAACACGGTGCTTGTCAATGGCATCGGCCAGGCAAGGCACTTAGCAGGGCAAGTTACACAGACACTGTAAAGCTTTGCTGGGAAACCACGACCCTAAATGGATGATACTATTAACAAGGAAAGAGCCAGCTGAGCTACAGCTGTGACAAACAACTACAAACAACTTAAGTAAATTGTCCTGTCCTGGGAATGACAGCAGACAGAACTTTAGAAATAAATGTTCACAGCTGACAAACTTCCCAGCACAAACAGTTCTGAAAACATTAAATAACACCCGCCCTCACTTTTCACAAGCTAAAGCCAAGGCCTGCTCATTTGAACAGCCCTGTGAAGTAAACCTAAGGAAAAGGGAACAGAAGTCCTGCATCACTTTGAACTGCACACTCAGCAGTGTCTCAGCTACCCTGGAGTTGTCCACCCAGGCTCACGCTTCACATCAGAGCTTCCACAGGCAAGTTTCAGGGGAAGCATGGAGAGAAGACAAAGATTACAGTCCACTGGCAATTCCCACTGTCCTCATGAGTGCCTTCACTCCAGATAAGCCTGTCATTCTAAACAGTACCATACCACAGTTCTGTAAAAATAAAATCAGCTGGCTTCATACAGCCACAGTTCTTTCCAAGTCCTCTCCATCCTTTCTCCATTTAAGAGCTGGATGGGTACCCATGAGCATTTAAGGCTCCAGAGTCTTCGTCTAGCTGTAAGAAAATGAATGTAAACTTGTAAATACACACCTGTTTCACACGTCAGAAAAATAAAAAAGGGACCATTAAAGACATGAGTCAAAACCCAAAAGAGTTTTGAGCACGTATAATCACCCAAGAGCATAAATTTGTCATCACAGAGACCAGAAATAATACATTCCCCAATCATAGATGAGCACACACAATTATTCAGCAGGTTCTCACACCGAACAACCCACTAATCAGGATCCACTTTGATCAGAAAAAGCTGCATAATACAAACATCAAGACTTGACACAAAAGGAAAGTGAATATTTATACACTAAGTGCTCCGAATCCATCTCAGTATTCCTAATCACAAAAGAACAATCCTTCAGAACTACAGTAACATAGCACGACTCACAAGGATGAGTGTCCTAAAAAGGGCACCTTGCTAATTGTAGTATTACGTCTTCATGCTTCTCATCTCCAAAACATTTCACAAAAGCAAGCTTATTTTCACAAACTGCTTATAATGTCTGGGTTTTATTCTACAGATGGGACAAAAAAGTGATATTACAGCACTTGTGCAAACCCTCGCAAAATGCCAGAAAATGCCTTCCCTACTTCTCATTTACAACTGTCAATTAAGTTTCTTCACAGAATTCTCCACTGTCAGATAGCACCAGAGGAGAATCTAGCTCCAGATTTAAACAGTTCCTGGAACATGTTAACTCCAAGGCTAGCTCGAAGAAGAGGAGAGTGAATCTGTGGGCGGAGGGGCTGCGTGCAGATCAGTGAGGAGAGCCCCGATGGGCAGCGGTGCGGGCACGCCGGGCACAGGCTGCCAGCCCGGGTCACGCCGTGCGGCCGGAGAGCCCGGCTGCTGAGCAAGCACAGTTCACATCTACAGCTGCTCACACCGACAGCAGCTCACACCGACAGCAGCTCACCCAGCTCTGCCCTCCGCTGTGTCCCCGCGCAGGGCTCAGGCACAGCGGAGCGGCTCCGCGCTTGCACGGCGGCCGGAGCGTGCCCCGCTCCGCCCAGGCCTCACAGCAGCAAAGCCTTCTGCCCCGACCCTTCCCGCAGGCCCCCATGGCGTTACCCGGGGCCAAAAGGAGCTGTTCCCCACACGTCACGGCCGGCCCAGGGCGCGCCGCTGCGGCCCCGGCGGCCAGCGCTGACCCCGCCCCGGCGGCGGCCTCGGCCCCTTGGGTGTGGGCGGGCACGCAGCCCTCGGTGACTCAGGGCAGCCCCCCCGGACCTGCGCATACTTTTCCTATAAAGGCAAAGAAATATGGAATAGCGAGGCTGCGGAGCGGAAGGACGGGGGGCGCGGTGGGACAGGCACAGGCACAGGCACGGCGTTTGCCCCTGCCCTGCCGCCGAAGCTGCTTCGCCCCGGCTGGCAGTAAACCCATGGCAGCGCTGTGAGTGTGGGGTGAAGGGAGCAGCGCTGCCTGGCGCGCAGTCACATACGCCGCACTGACGGACTTTGTTCCTAGATCGGAACAGCCGCGCTTCCAGCCTGTTCTGCGGGCTGCTCATCCCTGCACACAGCCCCCCGGCGAGGGGAAGTGGCTTTCTGGCGTTTTATCCTTCGGGTGCAAAAGACGGGTCTGGAAAGTGGTCATGGCAACCATTGCTGCTGAAGGATGAGGGACCGCACTGCCCAAGGAGGGCCCCTCCAAGCGCGAGGTTTTTGATAACATGTCATCCCTTCTTGCCCATGTTCAAGCATACTCTAAAGTAAAGTGAACCACCAAGGTTCATAGGAAACTTCTGAAGAAAAGCAACTTCAAACTTTGTTTTCATCTTGTAAGATAGCCCAGTATGCTGTGACTCACCATTGTTACATGTATTGTTGCATTTTGAAAGTAATGATTGAAACTCTGTCTATGTTCTCCGTGTTTTCTGGTGTCCAAACTAATTTTTCAGCCCTACAGTAAACATTTAAATAGTACATCATACCTCCCATCGCTGCCTGAGTAACTCTTAGCCAGGTATCCTAATGCAAAACACCACAATGCCATGCAGTATTAGATTTTGCCCTCTGTGCTGTGCAGCATAGGCAGTAAGTGAATTTCTCCCTCACAGGAACT
>NW_005054608.1:424951-458163 GCF_000277835.1 Geospiza fortis | reverse complement strand
ACTTCCTCATATCCTCTCCATGGTCCCACAAGTAAAGCCACAGGGTACCCTGTGGTGTGTCTTTCTATGTTCTCTCTCTTGTACAAAAGAACACCTGCTGTCAGTTGTTGAAATATGGGCCTGTTCAGGTGGGGAGCAGGACATATTCTCTCTGAATTGCTGGAACTCATGAGCCAGTTTATCTGTCAGTTTATCTATCAATTTCCCCACAGCCGCAATGATGGAGAAATAAATACTCTCTTCAAATTCCTAGAATTGCCAAATCAGGTCACTGACTGCTGGTGGTGCATCACCTTTCCAGAAAATTGTTGCCAAGGGGTTGCCAAGTGCACTGCTGGTGCACTCGGTACAAATTTTCTCCACAAAGTTCATTGACAGAAAAGGTCATCTGGATCTGTGGGGAGCTGCACATTTTCTGGGTCAAAATTTCATTTCTTTCTCATATTTAATTTCCCTCAGTTATTGAATACCTGTCTTTATCGTAGTTCATTTGCCTGAGTTACATGGAACATCATCTTTATAGGAATACCTTTCCCTCTCACTTGATAAGAGTCTCCCTCAGCAGCTAAGGGCTTGTGTTTTTTTCCCTATATTTTTGTCAATGCCTGATTCCTTAGCAAGTGGTCCCAGCTGCCCAATTTCCTTATCCTCTACCTCGCCATTACTGTCTCCATTGTCCCAGCACTGGAGTAGCCAGGCAGTAAAATGCTCACATGGATGACAGCTGAAATATTTTCTTGGCTCCTGTAGCTCACTCAGAGATAGGGGTTGAGATGTGGTTGTCTCTCCTGTCTCCTCTTCCAGTTCCAGTGATAGCCTTGATGATGGCCCTGAAAATCACCCTTGTGATCCTTCTGCTTCTTCCTACTCTTTGCTCTCCCTGTCCTCCTTGACAGTTTTTGCTAAAGCTTTTTTACCCGGTGACTTTCATGTGTTTTCTGTGTCTCTGCAGGCCCCGCTGCCAGCGGCACCGGTTGGTTCAGTTTGAGCGGTTTCGGCGCCAGCACCTGTCCAGTGTCTGTCACCGTGGTGGCACCAGCTGCAGGCCCTGCTGTCATCTCATTGTCAGGTTCAGAGACACTCCTGAGGCCACTGAGCAGTGTTGAACATGGCTCAACAAGGCTGGCCAGGCCTCAACACTTTGCAGTGATTCAGGTCCTCTCTGGGATAGAGGGTTACAGCATACTTTTTAAAGAAGTATTTCACCAGTGTTTCTAGATTCTTTATTTGTTCAAGGGATAATGGATTTGGAATTTCAAGGCGTTATGTCCAAGTCCTTCAACAAGTTGAATGAATTGTCATAGAATAACTTTCTAGATTTGGTTGTGAAAATGTAAAAACTTCATTATTTATCATAAGTACTTTTTAGTCTGTTTGATGATTTTAATGTTAACCATCTTATTTGCTGAAAATGGACAGCTAATATCTAACAGAACAAATAAATTAGGAGTTTTTTGGCCTTAAGGATCAAGAAGTGGAGACAGTATGATATGGAGTAATGAGAAAAAGTGATATATTATCATCTCTTGCCTGAAACTATATGTATTGTTCTGCTGTTTACATTTATTCTATGGAAACATACTAACATACAGAAAGCACTTTGCCTGTTATTTAATAATGTGTAATATTAAAGATAATTTTAAATATTCATTCCTTGCCAACACTTTTTTGACTTACAATTATAAGAAACTTTAATCTACAGTAAAAGCAACTGTACTTTTACTTCCAGAATTTTCATATTAATTGATTGCAAATTCCCAGCTGGTGAAGCAAACTGAACTACAACTGCAATGGTTATGGTTATTAATTCATTTTTAATATTAGAAAGAAAAGAAAAGACTTCATGGACTAAATAACTGAAATAAGAAATTGATGCATTTTAGAATGCCTGAGAAGTTCATTAGGTTTCCATGTCAATATACTCAAGCAGCATGGGATTGAATCCTGTATGGGATTGATTCCTGTAATATTTTCAACTTTTCCATTCTTTCCTCACTTGGCTCTAAAAAACTTTCAGTGGGAAACATCAGAACCTTTAACCCAGTTTTGAATATATACCAAAAATACACCATAATTTGTCTCAAGGATTGAAATTCAACTTTGACAATAACTTTTACAGATCATTCAGCTTCTGACAGGTATCTCTCAAACACCTGGAGGGCTTTAATCAAGTTCTATTTCAAGAAAATAATTTCACACAGGAAAAATTATGCAGTTTTGTTATATATTTTGCAATAAATATTATTTCAGCCTCGTGGGAACATTTAATGAGCACTAGTTAAATATTGCAGAACTGAAATTCTATTAGTTTTCTGAAACAATACCTAGAAGTTGATCACATAGCCTAATAGTCACTTAAAGCCACCCAGAATTTTACCACTGGAAACAGGAAATAATGAGATAACTAATGAGGTAACTAATGAGGTAACTAATGAGGTCACGAGCATCAGAAATAGTCACTCTAATTCAGCTATAGACTGGTTGAATAGCTGAACATCGATATACATCACAGGCAGGTGTTAAGGCACATCAGGGAACAGCACTTAAGACAGTGTAACATGTTCCAGAATAATTTCTGCATGAACCATTACTGACAGTCTGTAACCTGCATTTAGGATAAAGATTGCTTTCTAAGACTAAGACAGATTTGTTACATCAAAAGATTAGTCACCCTGGGTAAGCAGTGAATCATTAAAATACTCTGCCCAGGGGAAATAGTTTACTGACAATCTTTATAATAAATCTTTTCTGAAATTCAGTAAACAGTGTCCATACTCAATCTATCTAATTTTCCCTTTGCTGTTGACTTCAAAATCTGTGTGAAATCCCACAGAGTCATAGAATCATAGAATTATTACCTTCAATATCAATGAGTCCAGCTGTTAAAGTAGCATAGACATGTCACCACTAAACCACTTTCCCAAGTGCTACAAGCACGCCTTTACAACACTTCCCCGAGAAACTTATTGCCTGACCAGACTTTCAAAGAAGTCTTAATAGTGCATCTAAATGCTTCCTGGCAGAAACGGAGGCTATTTTCTTCTGTCCTGTCATTTGTTGCCTGTGAGAAATGACTGACCCCCATTTGGCTTCATCCTCCTTTCAGGAATTTGTAGAGAGAGGCATCCCTGAGCTTCCTTTTCTCCAGGCTAAATATCCCCAGCTCCCTGGGCTGCTCTTCTCAGAGCTTGTGCTCCAGATCCTTCAAATACTCTATTGCCCTTCTTTGGACACGTTTCAGCACCTCAATGCCCTTCCTAAATTTTGGGGCCCAGAACTGGACACAGGATTTGAGGAACAAACACCCCTGCCAAGCACAGTACGATGATCCCTTCACTAGTCCTGCTGGCCACACCAATTTTCTTGATATTCTTGATCCAACCAGAGTGCCATCTACCTTTTTGGCCACCTGGGCACACTGCTGATTCATGTTAAGCTGGCTGTCCACTAGCACCCCCAGGTCTTTTTTCACTAAGCAGCTTTCAGCCTGTAGTCCCAAGAATGCTCCTCCTTATACAGCCTAAAATAGGTGTACAAAATATAGTTTTTATAATATATTAATTTTCATAGTAATTTGTGAAAATGCAAATATTAGATTTTGGTTTTGCTTAATTTTGTTTTTATTTTCATGACCCAGGTATACCGCCGTATGGTATTATTTTTAAGGGGTCTGGGAACAATGGCAAAGCGTGAAACAGAGGTGCTTAAAGAAATTTTCGTAGAATATTTAGAAAATTAATGTTTTCCTTAAAAGATTAATTTTATCTCTAAAATGTATATAGTATGTGTAACAGGGATGTCTAAGGAATTAATTTATATGGAGATGGATTTCCTTGGATATTAAATGACAGGAAAGTTGTTTCAGAGAAACAGAATGTAGGAATAGACAAGATGAAGTCTGGAATGTGCAATTTAATCCTGTACCATAATTTGGGCAAGGACAGCTAAGTATATCTGAATCTTTGTAGTATGGAATGACAAGTGATACAAAATGAGAAATATTATAATCTACAAAGCCAAAATAATTGTTCCACTCACTCATTTCTGGGCAACGTACCTTTGTGCAAGACTTTATTTCCATTGATGACAGATTTAAACTGGCATGCCTCATACCCAGCATGGACTTGTATTTTAGACACTGAGCAGAAATCACTCTTATTTTCCTAGCTCTAAAAAACTTTCATAGATTTAAAAAAAGGCTTTATTAACAATTCCTATGAAAAAAATGCATTTGATCATCCACTAAGACTACATGCTTTGCAGACTACTCATATTCAGTAGATCTCAGGTTTTTTCCAATGAAGACCTGAAATATTGTCAGCAAACCTCACAGGAAAGCTCTTTTCCTCTGTGCTCCCCAGAGCTCTTCACCTTCCTCTGACACAGGTCCCTTTCTGCAGCCAAGCTGGCCATGCAAAATGAGCAGAGGGACAGAGGGCAGCTGCTGGGTTTCATATCAGGAGTTGCTGCTATCACAGAGGACGGTCCAGCTCCCATGCCAAGAGATGGCTCCAGATGGCCCCAGGCACTGGAACAGCCCCAGGCACGCAGCTGGAACAGGTGGGAGAAGCAGAACATGGTGAGGGCAGAAAGCTGCGAGGGCAGGCCAGGCACCACCACCCTGGGGTTGCACAGGGGAACAGAGGTGTGTCCTGGGGGGACCTTGGGGTTTTAAAATTAATAGAAAAAAGGAATATGAGATGCTGGAGTGAAGCAATAAAAAGGGGTTTTTTTCTTCCCATGAAAGGACTATGCTGTAGAGGAACCAAAACCATAAATGGCCTATAATATTACCAGCTGTGATTGGGATCATCCTGCTGGATTCAGGCCTGGTGCCCCTCACCCTGAGTCCTGTGTGCGGGGCTGGGCCCCACACTCAGAAGGGTGGGAAGAAGGTCCTGGAATGATTCCAGGTTGAATATGCAGTAAACATAATCAAAAGATTTTTAAAATGCATCTTTATGAAGCTTAAACTGAGTAGGAAAACATTTTGAAAATTTTTACATAAGCTGAAATTGGATAGAAAAAGAGTGGTAAGATTTTCATAGAGAGTAAGCACAGGAAACTCAATCAAAAGAAAGATTGCTTTTTTAGAAGGCCAAGCAATTCACCTGAGACTGTATATAGCCCAAAAAGGGGTTTTAAAATGAATAGAAAAAAGAAATATGAGACACTGGAGTGAAGCAATAAAAAGGGGTTTTTTTCTTCCCATGAAAGGACTATTATGCTGTAGAGGAACCAAAACCATAAATGGCCTATAATATTACAAAACAATTCTCAGAGGTTTTACATTTTTTGAGCCATAAGTGGGTATATTAGATAAAGTACAGATCATTCAGTCACTATTTTCCTTGGTGTTGGAATGGTTTTGTATTTTGAAGAATTTTTAAATTGTTTAGAGATAAAAAATCTTATTTGAGAGGCATGGAATAATTTAAGTAGGTAAGAAGCAATTCTAGAGTTCATCTAATCCTTAATGGTTGATCTAGCTATCCCCCCTACTTTCCACCCAATATGTCATTAAATTTGTTTTCTCACCAAAGAGGATTTATTCAATGGGAGAAATGTATTATATAATGTCATGGTTTTAACATATATGAAGTACACTTATACGGCCGTGAAAAATCTACACTACAATTTTAAAGCTGTACCTTTCATTCCTGGAATGAGCCCCATAAAGGCATGCTTCTCCTTTCCCCTTCAAAAGCAGAGCAGATCCATCAATAGTCTGTAGGGATAGGTGCTTATTTCAAAAAGATGGAGCTTTAGCTACCTTTTGTTGGAATGTTTGTTAAAATATCTGAATGCAATTGCATTTCTTCCAGTTTAAGATGGGAAGCTAATAGTTATTTGTAATGACTTAAGAGAGAAATTGAAAAAGTTCTAAAGCACAAAATACTACTAAACTCCCCTAAATTATTTTTCCTGGTCAAAAGAGAATAAGATGAATTTTGTTTGAAAAACTGACTTTTTTTCATTTTCATTTCAAAATCCATAGATTTTCTTTCCAAAATATTTTTTCTTACTATGTAGCACCTATGCATGTCCACAGTATTCCAGCAAATTCCAAAAAATAGAACAATGGCATTAACATACTAGAAACTAGTAAAGAAGAAATCAATATATGCTCTATGCTGATATTAAGATTATGAAATACTTTCATTCCATTGATCTTTTATCTTCAGATAAATTTTGTGCATCACACTTTGCTTTTTGGAACAGGGAGAACCCTGAAAATAAAGCAGATTTGAAGAGAAATATTATTTAGAAATAGTGGGATGCAGCAGAAGACAGACAATATGTGTGGAAAGACAAACAGTATGGAAAAAAGCCAGGAGGCAGAGAAAGTCTTGTTCTTACTGTGCATAAGATATGACCTGATTGACGAAAAGATCACACACCTTCCACCTCTTTACCACTGCATATCATCTATTGTGTGACCAAGCTACATAGAATACCTGTACTGTTACTTCCTGTTTGACAGTTAATCTGCATATTGGTGTTGGAATCCTCCTTTTTGAAAGGCAATATACAGGAAAGTGTTCTTATTAATAAAACTTGTTGCTTTATAGCCAGATAACCAAAAATGTCTAATTTTATGCTCTTATCTACAAGTATTAGCACATGTAATCCACTTTTAAACTTTTTTCTTATGTTGTCTTTTCTGGATTAAAAAAGTCAGTTGGAGTAATATGCAATTTTAGTGAATATCTGTCTGCTTAGAACTGGGGGAAAACAACTTGCCATGGACTCACTGTAGTGAAAAAGTGGCAGCCAAATTCACAAATTTCACACTAATAGTTTTCTTTCCATTAATTCTAAAAGGAGACAAGAAGTTTTGTCAGTATTTTTAAACTGCATGAAAACATTACATTGACACACACAAAAGAAGGAAGAATTTCTTTTAGGACTTGTGTTATAAACTTTAAAAAAGGTACTTGTGTACAGTATAGGGAAAAAATGATGACCATGACCCAATTAACTTCAGAATCATATATTGAGGAAAGTGTAGCCTGCGATAAATTCATCCCTCAGCCTTCTCTTCAAGATGAGCAAACCACGTGACCTCAGCTTCTCCTTATAAAGTTTTGTCCTCAAGACCTGTCACTATCTTGAGCACTAGTCTCTGGAAACACTTTAGTGCCTTTATATCCTTCTTATATTCAGGCCCCTCCACTTATTCACAGGACTCGAGATGAGGCCACTCAAGCACGGTGTAAAGTGGGACAATCCCCTCCCTTGTCCATCTGGCAATGCTGTGCCTGATGCACCCCAGAACAGGGTTGGCCCTCCTGGCTGCCAGGACACTGCTGACTCCTGTTCAATTTGCCTTTGATGTACACCAAATTACATCTAAGCAGATGTAAAGAAAAATGAAAGCGTGTTCATCAGTATCTGAGTCACTGTTAAGATGACTAGCCCAAATGAGGTAATAAATCAGCAGTACTATTAGGACTGAGAACTGTGATGGTGGAAATACACCATCAATCTGTTTCTCATTCACTAGAGATCAAGCTTTGAGACATAGCATAGTATCTTAATTTTTCTTCTATTTCAACCATGTCACTCATTAAAATCTTGTTACATTCATACAATAATGAAATTTCAAGGACATTTTTAAAAGGGTGAAGGAAAATATTGTGAGGTTTATTTGGGCTTTTATATAATTTTGCATTCATAATCAAGGTATCTAATTTAGCAAATAGATTAAAGAACTATAGAATTGAAAATACAGTTTGTCAGGTAGAAGAAGAAGTATGTTGGTAATTGCTTATTTAGGAGAAAAAAACAAACAATTTACCTCAGCAGGTATTTTACAGGGAAGTGTAAGCCTGTAATGTATCAGTAGTAATTAACATGCAACTTTTATAATTTTCATTTCTACCATCTTAATT
Source organism: Geospiza fortis (assembly GCF_000277835.1). Taxonomy (NCBI): domain Eukaryota; kingdom Metazoa; phylum Chordata; class Aves; order Passeriformes; family Thraupidae; genus Geospiza; species Geospiza fortis. Next base: position 450,268 of record NW_005054608.1, on the reverse strand, counting down.
GATGGTATGCTCTTGTTTCTAACAAACAAACCACATGAATCTTTTCTTTATGCATTCCTGATAATTTATGTAGTTTTAGAATTCTGAGTGTCCTGCAGAGCTGTTAGAGCTCAGCTAATAAAACATTTGAAATAAAATTTCTACAAAACCTATATAGCTAGGCCATAGATTTAAACTTGTTCTAAAACTATGCAGTTTATGTGATTATCTGCACTTATCATGAAAATATCTTTTCTATAAAGTCCAGGAAACTGTCAACTTTACATGTTTTCAAACAAGAACAATATTAAATCTAAGGCTTTATTCAGGATCTAAAAGAGAAGTATGGAAAGAAATCTATCCTAACTCATTTTCTCTTGTTAAAACTAATAAGCCTGAGACATTTCATTCTACAAATTGCCTCAGCTTTCCAGAGAGATGATTATTACCTTTAACTGCAAATACCAGACCAATTTTTTTGATCCATTTGGAAGACTAAATGAAGCAAAGGCTCATGCACAGAGTAAGAGTCTGTGCATGATAACTGTGAAGAAAGAAAAACAGTAATCATCGTAGAATGGTAGTTTAACAGTTGTTGGCATTAAATACTGTGTACTTGATAAGTTTTCAGAAACATAAAAAAGATTATGCTAATTTTGATTTTCAAGAGAAAAGGGGGATGGTGTGCTCTTTTGAGAAGACAGGCCATGTGACCCTTGCAAAACTACTTTTTCTGTGTCAGGCCAAGGTCACCAAAACAGGTCTGGGGTAAAGTAATGGAAATACTATTAACACAGGAGCAGTCACAGAGCTAGTGTAGATGATTCTAGCTGATTGCTGCTCACAGATGAGTATGCCTAGCATCACAGCATTATACTTATGAACACAAATTGTAGCTCCATAGAAAAGTTATTTGACTATAATTTTATGTAAAGATTTAATCTTTATGTAAAGATTTTTTTTATGTAAAATTTTATGTAAAGACTGTAATGAACAGTCCAAAAAGATTGAAACTGTACCTTAACAGTTGTTTAACACAGTAGACCATCTAGAATCCCTACATAAACTTCATAAATGTCACATAGGTAACAAGTATTAAACAAGGAATATTGATCTTAATTTAATGTAGTACTTTGACTAAATTTTAAGGAAAAGAAAAAAGAAACATGTCATCTGCATAAGAAAAAAGTTGTGTGTGGGGGGGAAGCCTGAAAACAAACAAACAAAAATACCAAACAAACCCCAAAAGCTAAGAAAAAATCCCCCAAACAAACAAAAATCACTTTTGTTCAAATACTTCCCTTATCATACTTTAAGTGGAATATCTTTCTTTTTGTTACTGCTTCCTAAACCAGAAAAATTTTCAGACTCTGATTTTAAAAAAGTAAAAATAATGAAAACATTAGCATTATAGAAAATACAACAAAAGTATAAAAATTTATACTGCAAGAACAAAGAAGAATTTTGGTTAAAATGAAAATTCATTGAATTGTAGGATTGCTTGGGCTGGAAGGAACCTTAAAGATCATCTAGTTCTAAATCCCCTGTAGGGGCCACAAAGAGTTTCCACTAGACTAGGTTGCTCCCAGGTCCATCCATCCTGGCTTTCCAGAGAGGGGCAATCCACAACTTCTCTGGGCAACCTTTTCCAGTGCCTCACTACTCCCACAGGAAAGAATTTCTTCCCAGTATCTGATGTCAACATACTTTCTTTAATTTTTAAGCCATTCACCCTTGTCCTATCACTCTATGCCCTGTGAAAACTCCTTCATCATATTTTTTTGCAGTCTCCCTCAATATTTTTCCCATGCCACCTGACCTTGTCATATACCTTCCTTTTTTTCCTTACTTCAAAGTGAAGAACCCTGTTCAACCATGCTGGCCTTCTGCCTCATCTGGTTACTTCTAACATTCAGGAATTGCCTGCTTATGTGCCTTAGGAGGTGATGATTAAAAAGCGGACAGCACTGATGCACTCCAGATTTTTCCCAGGGGACTTTACTCATTAGTTTCCTGAATAACCTGAAGTCTGCTCTCCTTATGTCTGGAATTGAAGTGATGCAACATGTCTGAACTTTTGCTGGCACTTTTTACAGTCAAAATGTTTCCCTGTTGGGCTCTGCTACCTCATGTTCCTAAGACTGCAAGTGTATTCCAGGCTGGCTAATATGTCTCATAGTCACCAACAGAGGTCCCTTCCATTACCCTGTCCCTCTAACCATTTTGCATCATCCCACAGCTTTTCCCACAGGATAAGCCGATATTTTCCCCTTTTCCTATCACATCTAGCTTTAATCTCTGCCAATGACCCCTCCTAGTTTCTGATCAAAGACTCTCCCTCCTCGTAGAGAAGTGTGAGCCTAATCTGATGCCACCATGCCTGATGCTGTGTAGGCAAATTACAGCACTATGATTGTGAAACCAATCACACAACAGTGTATAATACCTAAAATCAGCACCATATACTTTATATCAGGTTATAAAGTATAAAAAATCAAAACAAGCAAAGAAACCTTATTACCCTCCAACCTGCTAACAGATGGGACCAAACGTATGCTCCTCAGCATGAATGCTCCTCAGATAATTTAGAAATATGGCATTTTGAGTAATTATATTGACCTGAATTTGTCCAGTGATCTATGTAAACACATTGCCTTTTCTTTGATAATCTTACAAATATGAATGACATTTCAAAGATGTGAAAACTGCTACCAATAAATTGGATTTAATATTTATATGGGCCTGTACGTTTTTGTCTCTGACTCTAGGCTGGCTCAAAATATGTAAGATGAAAATTCTATAGAGTGAGAATTCTCTATGTGCATTATTTCTACCTATATAAACAGGATTTGAACACTTCTGTTCATATAAGGGTGTAAAATGATATTTCTACATGAAACTTGTGTGAGATTTGATTGACATGCTTCAATGCAGTTTGCACGAAAATATGCTCAATGCAAGATCACTTTCTAAAAGTGTCTACAGACACTTTACAGTTTTGAAAGTGACTTTACTTATTCAGGTTATATTTTTCTGAATTTTTTCAAAAGTAGAGAATGGAATGGAGTATTTATTCTGAATCTTTTGTTTGCACTGAGCAGTTACATTTTTTGTGAAGTTCACCCAGAATTTTGCTGTATTTGGTGAAAGTAAATATTTCTTTAACTAGAAACATTACTGGTTCAGCTCATATCTTAAACATCTTTCCAATGAATGTATCTTCACAAAACTGCAGTAATTTCAACCATAATTATTTTCATTAAATGTTTATTCATGCTATTATATTCATGCTATTATTTATTCATGCTATTATAATTTACCATATACTGTTAACAAAGCCCAGGCTATTTCATGTTCCATTTCATATGCAGCTATGACTGATTAGTTCAAGCACATTGCATGATCATGCATATACATTGGCATAATTTTCATAATTTTGTATCCAGATCTGGCAAGTTTTGTTTTCAAGTAGATGATCTTTACTAATGAGGTGCAGATTTCTTTATGTAAATCAAGGAGCAACAAAAGACACCCCCTCAGCTTCCTTGATCTGAAAGCTGTCTAACCATTTGTGGTGACACTGCAGCAGACAAAGTCCTACCTAAAGTCTTAGAGTTTTGGGTATTTTGATTTGAGATAGCAGTCAAGACCAGTAGTCTGTCTTCAAAATAAACAATGTTATAAACTTTCTTCAACTTATAAACATTATAAAATTATAAACATTACAGCAACTTCCATTGTTGCAAATTAAGAAAATTCCTTCCCTAGCTGTTATATCAATCAGTCTTTACATTATGAAAGTGTATCATAGTGCCATGTAAGGTAATGAGCTAGTGGAATTTACTGAAGACTTAGATATTAGAAGACTTAGGTATTGTCTATGCTTGAAGAAAAATACTAGATAACAGTCTATCCCATAAAATAAGGGCCTTTCTTCTTGGAAGCTTGTGGCTGTCCGTGAAGGATAATGACACCATTGGACAGCCAAATAGCACCAGCATGCCAGTCCCTCTAACACCTTTTTCTTTGGTGGAAGGATCAATGTTTTCTGTTATCATAGATAAGGAACTATGGAAAGTCCATCTCCTTGGACATCTGAATCACTAGAAAAGTGGTGAGAATTCTGAAAAAAGTGCTGTTACTTTCAGACATTTACTATAACTTGTAATGGGTAATGTGGTGTTACTGATTAATCAACGCACAGTATCCGTGAACCGTCAAAGTTCATTCAAACCTTATGTAAAATCACATTCAGGATGCCTCACTACTGCTAGTGCACTTCATGTGCATGAATAAATTTTTATTATTACGTCAGTACTTTGCACCCTAGCTCTTCTCTAGTACTACCTTGGTTAGTAGTGGCCATTTGTGAAGTTCTGTGATAAAATACAAATCTGTATGACCCAGCTACATATTACAGGAGAGACAAAACAATCTTGTCCTAAGAAAAGAAAAAATAATATAAAGGAGGTACATAAAAGACATGTAGATGAGGCCCTCAGGGAGATGGTTTAGTAGCAGCGTTGGCAGTGCTGAATTAATGGCTGGACTCAAAGATCTCAAACATCTTTTCTAACCATAACATTCAGGACAATGGTATTAGACTGACTATTCAACATGAAGACATATATAATAGAAAGCATTTGGAGAGCCTTCTAGATCAAATATGTTTTGTGATATTCATAGGTAATATGATTCACCTCCTCTCAAATTTGTTTTTTTTCTACAGTAGTTTTAGGACTAGCTAGCTCCTTGGTTTTCCATTTGGATTAATTTTTTACATCCTTTATGCAGTGTTATAACATTTGTATTTTCAAGAAAAGCCTAATAGCTTAATGTATTTATATTTCTCAGAAATGCATTTTAAAAAAATAGTGAAGTCTTGATCTCTGGATTGATTTTCTGCTTTGATTTGTTGGATTTGTTTGAGTTTTGGGTTTTTTTCTGTTTTTATTTTTAGTCTAGCTGCCTCACATATTTAAGCATTTAAAATGACAAAAGGTTTTTGCATCACACCTTTTTATTAGGATGACTTTGAGCTACAGAAATGGTGTTCATTCTAAAATCACTGCTATGAACTGAAGTTCAAACATGATATACTCAGGCTAAAGTTAGCTATCAATTAGGATAAAAATATAGATAGAAGATTGAAGTCATAACAACAAAAATCACAAGGATGGATCTTCAGAAATGTCAAGCCATGTCAGCTGTATTGACTTAGATTCTTACCTGGTTTTCAGCTTTCAGCTTAATGTTGTTCTGGTTACGTGGTGATTATTTTTCTGTTTATTTTCTCCATTTCTATTTATCTTGCTTCATCACATTTATGCGCTGCAGTCTGATCACAAGGTATTTCTAATCAAATAAGCCTAGTAAAATCAAAAGCTGTTTTCCAACTCCTTTCTCATCTATGTCAAAGACAAAAATTAAATCAGTGAAAATATTTAAATTAGCCTTAAAGTACTTAACAATATAGTTCATTAGTCCCTCACGGTCAATGTCTGTCATTATACCTTTAAAAGAGAGCTTTTCTGGCAAATTCACTTCAAAAGGATCAAGCTAACAAAGCAACTTACATACTCAAATCCTGTTTCCTTGTGTTTTAAAATATGAAGTTAAAAGTCAAAATATAAAGTTTGAAGAGAGGAAATTTGGGAGGTAAGTGCATATGTATATCTGTGTAATTATATGGTAAGGTTTTGAAATAAAAATGGGGAATGTATCACTTATGCATCAAGGTATTCACAAAATCATTCCTGTTACACAGAAAATTTTGGATGCAGAGATTTTAATCAGTCACTTTAATTATATGACTACACATAGATTCGTATTTGATCTGAAAATTAAAATTTCAGGAATTTCAAGCACTTAATTTATACTTAATTTATATGAAGAGAGGAAAGCAGCTCACCTCTGCACTGTAAGTTTTATTTTGAATAGAAAGGGTCAGTATTAATTGCCACTAAATTCCCTTTTTATACAAAAGAGAGTTTGAACATTGGGACAGTACCTATTGGTCTAAAGAGTTTTTCCTCTTGAAATTGCTATCTACTATACAATGCATTTATTATCACCATTAGGTTTTGAATCATTTTTCTGCACATTCAATTAAAAAGACTTGTAGTGTACTTTGCATTCACAGCTGGGCTGATGAATGTTAGTTTTCATGTATTTTGTTTTCTCATCCATTCCTGAAATTTTTACTTTAGTTTAAACAAAAGGTTCAGGGATTATTCAAAGCTGCTGCCGGATTAGACTTGGCTTCACACTCCAGCAATTTTTTTTTCTTTGTAAGAGAAAATTAAATATTAAATTCTAAGATCTGGCATTTTGGGAGAGATAATTCTCCATCTAAAGTCCAAATTAATTAGCTATTTATTCATGAAACCAAGGAGTTCCAGAACTTTAGTTTTACATGACAATATAACTAAACCATGAAGAAGGTTAAAAACTAAAGTATTTAAATGGTATAATTAAGATTATTTGATGACTGACATTAGAATTAGGGATAAGCTTAATTGTTTTGATGAAATGGATTTCAAGCCTTTACTTCTGATGTCAATAAATACATCAGAATTTGGTGATGATTTGATGATGTAAACTCTCAAACAGACAGATTTGCAGCCAGGAAAGAACGGATGATGAATTTTAACCTATCATCCTTGCTAGACTTCACTACTTCCTTAAATATTGAAACCTTAAAGTATAATGCTTTTTTGGGTATTTTATTTGCAGAAAGATGACATGGTACAAATCAGATTTTTTATCTTATAATAGTGTCTGTAATTAAAATACTACACATTCTTAGATTATTTAGCAATAAAAAAAAGTAAATGGTAGACAACCTTCTTTCATATATATCAGTTTGGACTTAACAACTAAAGCTTTTGGACAAGTACATAAATGATTGGCAATTTTGTTGAGAAATTTAATTTCTTTTCTTTCTTTCCTTTCTTTCCTTTCTTTCTTTCTTTCTTTCTTTCTTTCTTTCTTTCTTTCTTTCTTTCTTTCTTTCTTTCTTTCTTTCTTTCTTTCTTTCTTTCTTTCTTTCTTTCTTTCTTTCTTTCTTTCTTTCTTTCTTTCTTTCTTTCTTTCTTTCTTTCTTTCTTTCTTTCTTTCTTTCTTTCTTTCTTTCTTTCTTTCTTTCTTTCTTTCTTTCTTTCTTTCTTTCTTTCTTTCTTTCTTTCTTTCTTCTTTCCTTCTTTCCTTCTTTCCTTCTTTCCTTCTTTCTTTCCTTCTTTCTTTTCTTTCTTTCTCTTTCGTTATCATCTTCCTGGTATCTATATTGAGTTTGACATAAAAAGTATAAAGGTACTGGATAATATCTGCTAAATTTGTGTTTTGAAAAGTCCCCAAACCTAAAAAACCCTTTAATGTCTGTTGCTTCCCCTGACTTATTATCCTACCTGCATGGTAATGTTCTATCCAGGACTCCTGACTGTTGAAACTATTACTGCCTACTTGCATAACCTACTAAACTTGTAAAAGTGCATTTGACAACTTTTGTGGCTCAGGACAACACTTGCTATTTCATCAGGTTCTCTTATATTAGTGATAACCCAAGCCTCTTTGGTTTTATTTTTCAGTTATTCTTTGGTTTTTGGGGGTGATAACAGCAAAGAGAAGGACTTCATTTACCTATTTTCTTTCTTAATTCCCTTTTATCCCTTGTTTGGGAGAACATTATCATTTTTTTATGTTTGAAGACTTTTTTAGTTCAGATCTTTCCAACCTTAGGTACTTGCTCTTGTTGTGGTGTGTTTGGTTATCTGTTTCCAGTTATGTTCTGTTTAAGTTTTAATGTTCAAGTTTTGTAAAGTTAGTATGTTCTGTTCCCCCTGTTTTAAGTTGTAATGGTTCTGCCCAGGGCTCCCCTTTCCAGCCACACATGTATCCCTTTTTGTGTCAATTATGTGTCTCCACCCCTGTTTCTATGGTTTCACCCAGATTCCTTCCTTGATTCCCGTGACAACGGTTCTGTTCTCCCCTCCCAGTCCCCTGTTCGTCACTCTCTGTCCCTGCCCTTTCCCTAGAAGCTTCTACCCGAGACAGACGGTGATTGGATCAGGAGGTGGGGCCCCTCCCCAGCTGGATTTTCATTTGTTCCTGCACTATGTCTGTCATTTCTTGTTGTACTATGATTCGCCCAAGGATGGGTGACTCCTCCCTTTCTGTGCCCCTTAAAATCTCCCTGCACCCTACCCTAGGGGCATTTGCTCATCAGCTTTCCCATTTGCTCCAATAAAGTGACTTTCTGCTGTGGACATTTGCCTGTCTCTGCCTTTGCTGGTAGCGAAAAATATCAGAATGATATTAAGACTAAGCACTGAATAGATTGTATTCATGGGTAAGTCATGAAACAAGAACATGAAAAAAAAGTCTCTTTTATCAAATGAACCATGTTAGAATTCAGGAGAAAGATACAGCAGTTTATTGCAGTCATGATGTATTACAGGTGTTTAGCAAAAGGGTTTTTTAAGAAAAGACAAAGATAATGACATTTGTGTTTTCAGAAGAGAAAGTTGCATTTGTCTTCCAAAGTAATTTGGTTAACATTTTCAGGGGATTTTAATATCAAGTAGCTCAAAAAAAGGATTTTAAAAAAGTATACTTGATAAAGATAAACCCAGATAATACCACTGGTCCATGAACAAGCTCAAAACTCATTGGCATTGGAAGAAATAAAAATTCTGGGGTTTTTGCTGAGTTTAGTGGTTTTGATTTTGAGGTTTTTTGCATTGCATGTGTGTGATGCACACTTTTTCTCTCTTATTAAACTGTACAATTACATAAAATGCCCCACTATTCGCAAGAAAAATCTGCTGGAAACATGTAAATTTTAGTGATTTTTATAGCTGGGAAATATGTTAAAGATAAATAAGAAATATGTGGAGAAAATCCAGGAAGAGTAAAAAAAAATGCCAAGGTGATTAAATATTGTCTTGGCAGAACAATATGGTTGTGTAGTTATTTTTTTGTCAAGTAAATGTTGTAAATGTAAAGATGTTTATTTGTTTGATTTCTTGGTTGTTCACAAATGAAATGAAAAGATTTGAATTTTGATTTAATATGGAAGAGAAAGCCTTCTGAACAGAACACCAATTAAGATCCCAGATTTTGATGACTCATAGAATCATTAAGGTTGGAAAAGGCCTTCAAGGTCATTGAGTCCAACCTGGCATGGAATACCACCACATCTACTAAACCATGGCACTTAATGTGACTCCTACTCATTTTTTGAACACTTCTGGGTATAGTGACTTCACCACTTCCCTAAGAAGCCTGTTCACTGCTCTTTCAGTGAAGAAGTTCTTCCCAACATCCAACCCCAACCCCTTTTGGAACAGTTTGAGATTGTTTCCCATGCAGTTGTCACTGGCTGATTGGGAAGAGAGACTGACTCCCTACTTGCCACACCCTTTTTTCTGGTAGTTTTAGAGATCAATAACATCTCTCCTGAGCCTTCTTCTCTCTCTTTTCTAAAACCCTTCAGCTGTCTCAGACTTGTCTCATAGGACTTGTATTCCAGATCCTTCACTAGATTCATTGCCCTTCTCTGGATACCCTCCAGTACCTGAATGTCTTTCTTGGGAGACTGAGGGAGATCAAAACTAGAAGTGCAGCTTCTCCAGTGCTGAATACACTATCAGAAGAAGAACTACCTCTTCACTGGTCCTGCTGGTCTCACTATTTCTGATACAAGCCAAGATAGAATTGATCATCTGGAAACACTGCGGGCTTACACCCCACTGCGTGTTGACCAACAACCTCAGATCCTTTTCTGCTGGGCAGCTTTCCAGCAACACTTCCACAAGCCTGCAGTGCTGAATGGGGTAGCTGCAACCAAAGTACAGGACTCTGAATTTTACCTCGCTGGAACTTCTATAATTTGCCTTGACCCATAAACCCAGCCTGTCCAGAGCCATCTGAACCTTCCTATAATTCAGCAGATCAACATTGTCCCCCAGCTTGGTGTCATCTGTGAACTTGCTGAGGGTGTATTTGATCTCCTTACCCAAATAATCAGTAAAGGTATTAAACAGGATTAGTCCCAGCACTGAGCCCTGGGGAACACTAGTTTTACCAGCCACCAACTGGATGTAATTCCACCACTCTCTGGGCCCAGACAGATTTTTTCCAGTAAAAACACACTGATCTAAGCCATGGGTTGCCAGCTTTTTCAAAAGAATGCTGTGGAAAGTTGTGCCAAAATCTTTACTAAAGTCCATGTAAACAACATCCATAGCCCTTTTCTCATCCACTAGTTAGGTGCACATCATAAAGGGAGATCAGATTGGTCAGGCAGGACCTGCCTTTCATACACCTGTACTGACTGGGCCTGACCACCTGGCTGCCCCATATGTGCTGTGTGATGGCATTGAAGATGACCTGTCCCATCACCTTCCTTGGCTCTCAGGCCAGAATGATAGGCTAGTAGTTCCACACATCCTCTTTCTGGTTCTTCTTATGTCTAGATGTCCTTGACTCCTTTGCCTTTCAGGACTGCCTCCCAAGAGACTTTGTCCATCAGTCTCCTAAACAAGTCTAAGTCTTCCCCTTGGAAGTCCAAAGTGGTATTTCTGCTGATCCCCTCATTACTTTTCCAGGATTGGAAACTCTTCTTTCATGACCGCTGTGTGAAATACAGCCTCTGACCACTACATCACCCACTAGTGCTTCTCTGTTTGCAAACAACAGGTCCAATGGGACACCCTCTCTAGTTGGTTCTCCCAGCAGACAAGGAGACAGCTGTTGGCAGAACAGACTCATCTTGGGGAAAATGATCTTAAATTATTGCCAATTAAATACGTAATTACTCATTTCCCTTGTGGGATACAGAGAGAAAAACCTTTTAATGATCCCTTTGCCTCCCCTTTTCTCAAGCTGATCGTTAATCCTGCACTACAAAACACTATTGTCCTCACCAAGTGGTTGAGGGGAATGTAGTCAGTGGGGTTTGAAGTCAGTACACTGTACTTCCTTTCTGTCTCTCCTTTCTTCTCACACTTCCTCTGCCCCAGTGTGACCCCTCTATATTCTGCAGTTCCCCCAGAAATAACCAGCTGCAGTAGGGTACAGACAATACAACTCTTCCACAAGAACTTCTCCAGCATGGTGTTCTTCCCCTCCCTGCTTTGACTTTGGTATTCCCTCTGGTCTCTCTCACACTTTTTGTTCTTTCTATATCTGGTAGTTTTCAACCTTTTTACATGTATTTTTGAAAGGACACCAGCTGAGACTGATGGGCTCAGTTGTGTCCTTGGTGGTTTTATTGGAGACAGATGGAACCAGCTGTAGCTTGAGTGAGGTAGACCATGATGTCTTTCCACAGAGGCCTCCCTGCAGCGCCCACAATGACAGCATCTTGCCAATGTGCTGCCAAGAAAAGAAAAATTATCTTGTCTTCTAGAGAAAAACTACTATAAAGCTGTTTCTTTCTCATGATGAAGTCAGTTATCTAGGAATTTTAAGCTCTTGTTCTTGAACTTACAGCGATTTGATGAATATGTATTGTAAGTACTTCGTAATGTTAATAATGATAAAATAAAACTTTTTAAGAGTGATTATATTTAGGGTTTCTCCCAAACTGGTCTGTTTTTAGAAAGAGACTGGAGAGAGGTATTCTTCAGGTACTTTTCCACTCTATTTTTAGTCAGAATCGGGAATTTTAATGTCTTATATATTATACATAATTAGTTGGCTTGTATATCGACCTTACGGAAACTTGTTAAATTTTGTCACAACCATGGGACATGATTCCAATAATGCAGAATATAGATAAATATACAAATACCTATGTTAATGTTTAGTAGTATCATTATGCATTTAGGATTTTACTGTGCTGTGTGCACCAAACATTTTACCACTGTGAACAGAGCTTTCATTTAATGACTTTGAGGCAAGCTGCATTCTGAGCATCTGTTGGGAGTATAGGCATAAGCAATTGCATTAGTTACCTTAGTAAATAATTCAAATGATATAATTGTGGACCAACACTGAGATCACTGATTTTTTTTAATCCCATATAATCTGCTGAAAGAAAGATTTTCTTGTATTTCAAGGCTGCTGGAACATCAGTGCATCATGATTCGCAGAGGCTGCTCATTTCTTCCTATTCCAAGAGTTATAATTTAATGTCCCTGAGAAGTAATGTCTTCCTTTTTTTTTTCTCCTTAATATTTTCATGGTGTGCTAATGGTGTACACATAATAATTTATGTTAAGAAAGGTGAAACAGTTCAGTGCAGTCATAATATCACTTTTCCACAAAAGCAATTGATGTTGTAAAAATGTCATGTGATCATAACAACAGGCAATAAGAGAAGCATAAAAGTTCATTTTGATAATATATTAGCTGTGTGAAAATATTGGAATATCATGACTGAATATTGAAATGTTGGTTCAGGCTTTATTCACAAGTCAGATTTACTTGGCTGTTGAAATTCACATGCAACAGTGGTACATTTTTTTACCAGATCAAGCATTCAAGAAAACGGTTGTATATTTAAACGTGTGCAAATATAATTTGTTTCATCTCAATTGTTCTGAGACTTATGTAATCTTTTGAACTGTGAGCAGATGACATGTCTGTCACAAGACCTTTTTTCTTTTAACATTTGGTGAGTGAAATACTTATGTTAAAATATCCTGTTAAATATGAAGTATCAGTTTTCCAAACATCAGTTCTCAGAAGCCTATGATATACTGTTCAAGCAGGGTTGATGACTTTTCCTAGAGAGAAGATAAGATCAGAAAACTGTCACTGAGAGCTGTGAAAACTGTCACTAGCGTGACACAGCTTCTTTTATAGAAAATAGCAACTTCAGGAGTTGTGATTGGCTGAGAGAGGAGCTTTAGCCAACAAAAGCTAGAAAAACGAAAGTGGATTTTGTAGAACACACAGTAATTTATTACAGTGAATAATTAGGCATTATGCTTAAAATGGTTTCCTGAGGTGAAGAGATCAAGAGCCATTTTAAATACTGGTACATAAAAAATGTAATTAACTCTTTTATGGTGATAAAATATTTTTGTTTTCCCCACAACAATTGTATCAATTTTACTGTTGTTTCACCATGTAACATTATGTGCAGTAAGTAGAGTAAAAGAGTTGCAAAGAGCAGTTTTAAATTAAGTTCACGGGTAATTTAAAAGGAACATTATAATCTCCTCCTGTTCTTAATGGCACTCTCAACTGCACTGATGAAACACAGTCATTGATGGTAAAGCAAAGTCATTAGGAAGCAAATCCCTGATTGAGAATTTTAACTCCATAAATGAGCTGCATAGGTACTTAACCTGGGAACTCCTAGGGTATTTTAAAGCATATTTCCAATTAAATCTGTCTTGAGGAACAGTAAGCAGAATGGTACTACATTTTCTTTAGAGTTGATGGTATTATTATTTTTTCTTTGACCTGATCTGCTATGAAGACATTTGAAGACATTGGTTGATGTGTAGAATGTAGGCTGGAGTGCTATAAGTGCAACTTTACAGTTGTCACACACTTTTGAGAAGGGCCACCTGCTCTAGTTGACATGGCTTTGTGCAAGGAGATTGAACCAGATAATCCTTAAACCTCAGCTATTCAATGATTTTATAGGATGGAATGGAATAGAATAGAATAGAATAGAATAGAATAGAATAGAATAGAATAGAATAGAATAGAATAGAATAGAAATTACCTTAAGCGTGGTGGTAGCCCTTTGATTTCCTCATATGTTAAGGTAAGCAGTGTAATTAATGCCAAAGCTACGCAATGATCAAACTGAAAACTATGTTCAACTTGAAAGCTCCATAAATACATTGACATGAATATTTACTCCATAAATTGTGTATACATATATGTATATGTATACATATATCTTATATATCTATATCTATATCTATATCTATATCTATCATCTATATCTATCTATCATCTATCTATATTATCTATATATCTATATCTATATCTATCTGAACAAGTGGTTCAGTGTTACACATTCAATGGTGGCAAAAAACCTTAATATGAAGAAAAATTAATTATGTGGTATTTTTAGCAGAGACATGTATATGAATATTACTGTATCTTGTCTTAGCTTTCTTTTCCTATTCTAAAGAATATAAACTCCTTCCAGGAATGTATCTGGTTGGTGTTCAGCTCATGATTCTTCAGAATCTGTAATTCCTTTTTTTAAAATTGTCTTCATGTTCAGCTAAATTAGGATCAAATACCTCTTATGACCTATGTTTTCTTTCATAGGACAACCATGCTTTTGGATATGCATGTTTTTTGTTTGTCAAAAACTAGAGAAGCCCAGATTAGTTCAACTATTTTAGAATACCATAAGATTTTACTAATTCTTTTGAATAATAAAATAGATTATATTCTATTTAAACACATTTATAGTAAATGTGATCCTTAAATATCTTAACAGCTACTTTCTTCTAGAATTACACCCTATTATTCTAAAAGATGCTGATTTTTGAAAAATCTTATTTCCTTACCTTCCTGATATATACCAGCCCAAATATAAAATTTTAAATGCCATGTGATGACCTCAGAAAACCAAAACAACAATCCTTATAAAATTTTCACAGGTCAGAAGCCCTTTTGTTACAGTATGCCAAAGTATGAAGATTTAATATATTGTACAAATGTACCATTTCTGTATTTTTTTTTTAGATAGAAATTCACAAGAAATTTAACAGCAAGTATTTTTAAATGTAATACTACCCTGCAGTATTCTATTTTGGCATTTTATATAATATTTAAATTTTTTTTTTTTTAGTTGTGGAAAACTAAATAAATTTTTATGACATTCATATTCAGCTATGACCAACTGTATCAATGATATGCAACCTGATAAGTCTAATTCAGTATGAAGTGTGTGTCTTGGTTTGAAAAGACAGATGTCTGCCAAGGAAGGCAGAAGCCGCCCCTGAAACAGAAAATGTAAACCCCCTCCCTCCAAATTTTTATAATTTTGAAATTAAAATGTTCTCAGGCAAAGATATGGGAATACAAATAAGAGTTCTTTACTAGGGAAACTAAAAATACAAATGTAATAGTACAAACAACAACAAAAAAAACCTACTGACAGTCAGAATACAACCTGACACCCTGTTGGTCAGAGTGTTGGTAGCAGTCCAATTAAATGGTGGCTGCAGTCCTCCTGGAGTGACAGGTATGGTTCTGTTGCAGCAGTGAGCCTGTAGAAGGGTGCAGTCTTCCTCTGAAGGTCCAGTGTCAGTGCAGATGGGCCTGGTCTTCCTCTGGGAATCCGGTGGAGAAGACAGCTGCTCCTCTGGGAATCTAGTAGGAAAAGGCTGCTGTGGTCTTCCAAATCTCAGATTATATCCAGGTAAGAATGCTTGGCTCCTCCCCCACCAGGCAGAAGTTCTCACAATGGGATGATGTAATTCTTATCAGTCATGCAGTGACACTCAATGGCCTGTTAACAGCAAATGTCTCCCCAGAGTGGGGATTGGTTATGGAAGAGATAAAGAAAACTGCTCAATTAACAGAAAATAACTGCCCCACGTCTAACAGATAGGAATGGAATACACACCCCCATTTCCAACCTAAGACAGTGTGTTAGGCCTTTACCTTCTACCAAAAGTGCTAAAGAAGCTATTGTATTATTACAGTATGATTTAGAATTGTGCCAAAACAACTCTGCACATTTCAGGTTATTAATTACAAAACAGCTAACACATTATTATGAAAAGAGAATGAAGAGGGTGCCTGTCAGAGACCATAACTGGCTTCCTCAAGAAGCTGATACATTTCAAAATACACCAGAAGTAAAGCTTAAAATAGACATGCTTTGTTCTCCAAGACAGTCACCTGAGCTTTAATTTTGTCTGTCATTATGACAATAGCAATTTAATGGCTTAAAACCCTGTCGACCTTTGGTGAATCCCGTTTCCATGACGTATGTCTTGGGGTACAGTAGCACCAGACCTTAATGATGTTTCTTGATGTTTCTCAATGTTTCTTTCCTTTCAAACAATGGAATGACAGGGATGGAATTTTTTATTAATTATAGAAATTTAACTATTTCTTTCTGTCTTGTCTTAAGATTATCATGTTTTTCCATAGAGACTTATTTCAACTTTACCTAAATATATCTATTATTGTCACTTTAAAAAATATTTTGCACAAGTTGCAGGTGGCAATTTTTCCACCCATTACTAAAATTTTGTTCTCCTGTTTACCATTTTAGTACCAAGGATGGCAAAAATCAATATATGTTAAAAACAGGTGATATTAAGATTTCCGTTTATTATTGGCAAGGTTCAGGCCATACATTTCAAATTTCTTCAATTTACCCACACAAATATATTTATATAGACCTCTTTGCTTCCATAGATGAGTATCAAGTCAAAAACTTATTTTTAAAAAATCTGTTTGGGAGTTTTTAGAGATTACATGGTTTGTTCACTAAAATTCCATTATCATTTTACATATATTGCATAACTTTTAAAAATAATGAGTGTAAAAAACAAAAATTGGTCCTGTACCTAATGTTAAACTTCCATAAGATTCAATGAAGCAAAAATTAATAAATCCTTAGAAATAAAGAATTTTGAGTCCCTCATAGGAAAAGTAAACTCCTTGAGCATTTCTCAATTTATATTTATATAATCAAAGGTAATGAAGATAAATGTGTGTTACTCTTTTTATTTATCTAATTGCCTGCTAATATAGTATTTCAACCCTCTTAATTATTATTAAAAATCTATAGTTCCCACAAAATAGCAATCTTTTTACAGGCATCCACTTTATGTAGAGATGTATTCATATAGTCACATAAATATTTTTTAAAAGTTAGTGGATGTTGTGGCGCGGTCGCTTCACATTTCGGTTTACAGTTATGTTGACACAAGCTAAGGTTCAGGTTATAATTTTATGGTAGTTCATGCCCCCCTACGTTCAGTTAAAATGGTTCTGTCTGGGCTCCCTTTCCCGCCAGTGCCCTGTCATTCCTCCTTGTTGCTTGGTAACTGCTCCAACCCCCTTAAGTCAATTATCTGGTCCCTCCTCGGTTTCCCTGGTTACTTTGTCAACCCCTCCCTTGTTACTCTGGCAACCTCAGCGTCGGTCACTCTCTGCTCACACCCTGGTCCTAGAAACTTCTACTCCAGACAGGGAGTGATTGGGCTAGGGGTTGCTGTGCCTCCCCAACGAACTCCCTATTGGTTCTTGTGTTCTGTCAAATATTTTATTCTGTTATATGACTGGTCAGGGGGTAGGTTGCACCGCCCCTCTGGGAGTCTTTATAAGCTCCATTTGTCCCCGCCCACGGCGCAGTTCCTTGCAGCTTCTTCCTTGTTCTGAGTAAACTCGTAGCCTGCTGCAGAGAACTGTCCTGCTCTTGGTTCCTGCGCGTCTAACTGGAAGCTTTTCCTGCTCCAAGGCCAAGGGTGAAGCTCTCCTACCACTGTCCTAGGGAGTCACCCTTGGAAGCGGCCAGCCGGAGCCTGTCTACTGCCTGGAGCCGCTGCTCCGCTGCGATGTCGCTTCTCCAGCCAGACTGCTGGTGTGTTGGGGGCTAGCCGGAGCTCAGGGACTGGCACTCCAGCAATTTAACAGTATGCAAAATAATGTTGTACCATTTGTGATGAGCTTACAGTATGATTTGCTGTACTTTAAGAGAATCTCTGTATTACCCCACAGGACGTATACCATACTTTTGTGATTTGTTGCAAATAAATAATGTATCTTTCCAAGTGCTGTATAAGAGATGCCATCTGTTAAAGTCCAATATTTAAGAGAACATAACAGGCTGTTGATATTCAGCTATAATTAATAAAGGTATTTCGATTTGATCTGAATGATAATTATTGTCTATCATGAGTTTTCAAGTGAAGAAACATACTAAAGTAACTGAAGGAAAACGTTGTTTCCTTCAATATTTAGTGTACTGTTAAATATTATACATAATTGTATTTTGTTACTTTGATCTGCAAAGGCATTCTCATCAGTAAAACATATGAATATTTAAGAAAGACCAGTGATGTTCTTTTATATTGTGTTCTGTGTACTTTTAAGCACTGTAATAAGGTTTTATTTTGTAGAAATATTTCAGTTGATTTAAAATTATGGCATAAGAGGTAAAGTTTTCCATAAGATGTCTAAAGCTGTTATGAACAGTAGATCCTAATTGGTCAGGCAAAAGATATTCTTCTGTCAAGGTAGTACATACTGCATTCATGAAACGTTTTTTTTTTTTCCTTTTAAGGTATATAACAAAATTGTCCAAATCTAAATTCTTGATAATGGTCTTTCCAACATTCAATCTATAATTAAAATTAAATTGTAATGCTGTCTTTTTCTGACTGCATTTTTACTTTCACACATTGAAAATAAAAGATGCAAATATTATTTGTTGTAAATTATATTTACCAGTAAAATATATTTTCTTCAGTTACTATATGTAGAAAGTGAGTCATAAAAGAATGAAGCTAGTCATGAACACTCATTAATTATTTGTATTATATTAGAAACTTCTTAGAAATTTAGTTATGCTGATGTTATTAAGAGTCAGCTTCTGTTTAGGATGTTCAAGTAGAGAGGCATAAGAAGTATATGACCTGTTACAGAACATTAAGTATCTTTATAAAGGCGTTTGCATATAATTATTTCAGTATTGACTCTATGCCTCTAGGGCAAGTTTCAAGCTCTGTTTTAGGTACTTTTCTTGTTTCAGGGTATTTTGAAACTGAAACTTTACCATGTTTGGGTAAAATCTGTAATTCCATTCTCTCCTGTGCTGAAAAGAAAATGCTGCCTGAACTCACTATTTTGATGTAAACCATCAGTTGCCTGGATTTAATGATTGCAAGGTGCTGTTACCATATAAAGCTGAAGTCATATCATGCCTTTTGTGAGATCAGAGAATACTTTTATGACCATATTGGGCTGTCATGAATTTTTTGGAAAGGAAGTATGATCAATTTTGACCACCTTCATGCAGAAGTGGCACAGTAAATCTCTCACACACACACAGGCTGGGAATAAGAAAATTACAAAACCCCTATTTTGATTGATGTTGCCATTTAGTAATTTTCAGCAAACTGTTAATAGATGCACCTTACCCTTTTTCTTTCTTCCTTTCTTAAACATTTTTTATTGAGAAAATGCTATACCACAGCTTCGAAAAAGCAATTCATTGAAAAGCAAAGGATATCAATAACGAGATAGAGTATTATCAGCTCAAATGGCACATGAACTTGTAGGTCTGTAAGTAGATTCTGTGTAAAATATAGCAGAAGGAATAGTATTCTAATCTGCCTCATTCAGTTCCTAAATCAGATATGAGAAAATCTATTATATGCTGTGCATTAGAGGTTTCAAAATGAATACACCTTTCTGAAACTCCTGCAGTTTATAGCCAGAAATACTACTATTTTAGGGCTTCATCCTGCTATCATTTACATAAATACTATTTTTGCAGTGGAATTTCCTGAGAGCAGGATTGAGCACAGGTTTGAGCACCATCTCCTTGCAATTTGTGCTTTTCTTAATAAATACTGAATGTATTCGATAGTTGTATGCAAAGTGTTGCTAACAGGTAAAGACAGAAGTACAAAAAAGTTGTGAATAGCACATCCTTGTGACTCTGAATGTTGATTTGAATGAATCAAATTATATTCTGACCTGATATTTTTCCTTCAGAGCTCCCACACAGTCCTGTGCTGGAAACCATGTGACAGAAGTAGGAAATGGTGAAAAGATATCTTCATAGCCATACCCGAAGCTTTACAACCCTGGGTTATTTCTTTTGTTTGTTTGTTTTTGTTTTTTGTGGGTTTTTCCCTGGGGAAGAGGTATAAAAAGAAAGTAATTCCTGGATAGATAGGAAAGAAAAAATTATCCTTCAAATTACTGAGGAGCAGGTGCTGTTAAAGCTTGTCTTCTTAGAGACCTTTCAGTACTTCATGAATGACCCCTACATGTTGGTGTTCTTTCGATGTTGTCCTCTGTTCCAACATAGTGAACTAAAGGATGGAGCCTAACTTATTTTTTTTTTATTTTATTTGGTTCAAGCAAAGATTTAAAAGCTCTTTTAACTTATATTGTCCTCAGAGCTCCTGCTTCCAGAGATACTGCTGTCAGCTCTGTCAAAAAAGTGTTTATAGGTATCAGTGTATACCAATATCTGGATGCCAGACTCAGAATGTCAGGGAATTACTAAGAGTAATTACCTCTCTTGAATATTTTGGTGATAACCAGCTTGATCAGACTCATGACAAATACTAGTGAAACTTATTAGATTGTGTTTGTTTGGGGATATTTTTGCATTTGGTTTGTTTTGGTTTTGGGGATTCTTTTGTTGGATTTTTGTTTGTTTGTTTGCTTTTTGTTTCTGTTTTTACTAGGTTGAAGTTTTTAAAATTTATTTTATTTTCATATGGACTGCTCTAAAGATTCTCTGGATCCAAAATTTCTCTTAAATAATGGATACTTACAGTGTCTCCACTAGTCTGAAGGACACTAGGGAAATGTTTCAGGTTCTATAAATATCAGCTTCCAAGTACAGAATGTCTAGTTTACACATTTATGTTCCAGCAAGATGGACACAGTGTAATGGGCAACACAAAAGGTGATATCATTATATAATAACATAAGATACCATACACATCTGTCAGAGATAGTGTTACCTGCTGACTTCAATTGTTCTGTCCAGCGCCACTTCTCTTGTCCGCTCTGTTCAGCCCTTGAATTTTGCCATATTTCAGAGAAAACAAAATTTAATTGGCATGATAATTATTTTGTGACTTTTAAGAAGACAATTCATCCTATACTCCCATTTATTAAATAGGATCAGAAGACTAAATAATAGTTTTTCAGTACTTCTCAGCAGCTTAGACAATTTTGTTTAAATTTAATTTTAAAGAATTACATTTTCATTTTAATATTCAGCTATCAAATTTCCTTTAAAGAAATAATAAATTTCTAGAAGCATCCCATGGTGTGATGAGAATTGAGGAGTTGGTCTGATTTATGTATGCTTTAAAATGTTCTTTCAGAAATACCTTAGCAAAAATGAAATATCACAAGAATTTCCCCTGCTTTTTAGACAAATTATAACAGAGAATTTTCTTAATGCTTTATTAATTTGTTGTCAATTCGTCTCATTATTTTTTTTTTCTGGAGATAGTTATGAAGATTTTGAAGACTGACCATACTGAATATTTCCTTACTTTCTAGATTTTGCTTTTCACCTTAAAGAAATAAGAGATGTGCAAATTGGAGCAGCATTGTTTTTTGGGATGATAAAGGGATACATAGAAGAAGTATTAAGCGTTCATTTGCAGTAACCAGGTTAGACCAGAGTGAAGTAGAAAACTACTTGTAAACTTGATTTTAGCTTTATATACATAGTGCAGAGAGCAAAGCTTGTGAAACAATGTGTTTGGTACTTGGGAAGAGCAGAAGGAAGAAGAGAAAGACTTAGGAGTGCTGGTTCCTGGCACATAAGAAGACTAGGAGGGATGTAAGGGTGGTGTGGGGAGCAGGATATGACTGTGTGTGCTGGCTGAATATCTTAAGAATCACTGAGGTACCAGAGGGACCTCTGAGGGCTTTAGAGCCACTGACTCACATGGGAGTTGTAGGACAATGTGAGCAGTCTTGGCAATACTCTTTTACTCTTTCAAGCTGTGTCTCAGAGGGAAACAGATTGTTCAGAATAAGGAAAAAGGGCAGGAGCTGGACAGTTGAGGAACAGATCTTTGAGCTGTAAAGCTACAGAGAATTCAGATCAGCTTGCCTTTTGCATCATACTGCCTTTTTTCAAGGTAATGAATATTTCTTTATTTCATTTATTAATTTAAATAATGAGCATAATGTAGATTTAGAGAAGAAGAAACGAAATAATTTCTTCTAAGGAGAAGCTATATGAACAAGAACATCCAAAAGAGATCTTCAAAACATATAAAAGCTTCTATGATGAAGCTTCCCAATAAAATGGGAACGAAGAGTCAAGGTCTTAAATTAAAGTTGTAATAGTTTCCAGTCTCTATTGAGATTGAGACTGAGGACTGAGGTCTAAAGACTGAATGACTGTGATTGTGAAGGCAACTCACTTTAAGAATTATTATACCAGGCACCTAGGGTATGGGGGAAAAGCTACTAGTCACAGTACATTTGTTACCAGTATAAGAAGGATATTGTGCAGTTTTATCCCAGGATAAGAGACACTTTCATAGTCTGAAATATTGTGAGAGGTGTATGATATAGGATGTAGAGTGTAGAGATTTTGAATCTTATGCATGAAGGAAATAATCATGCAAGGAGTAAAGATTCAAGTACGTCAGAAACTCTTGAACTCTATTGAAAGAAGATTTGATCTGAAAGGAAAGGTTACACCTTCATTCTAATGGAACCAGACTGTTATAACACAAAATTAAAAAGGTCATGGGAAAATGCTGCTTGAGAAAAATTGTCAGGCACAGAAAAACATCTGGTTTGAGTTGACAGGGCCAAAGCATCTCTGACTGACATTTAATGTGTTTCTGCAAATGCCATGAGGGAAGAAAAAAACCACCCAAACCACAGACAAACCAATAAATAAAACAGACAAATAAGATGCCTGAATGTCAGATGACTGGGGTATGCAACATTAAGTCAGCAGGCTAAAGTAACACTTGCTAGTGCTAAACAACATGAATTCTGGCATTCTAAAAATAAAATGGGACGCTACAGTTCTTGGCATCAATTAACCTAATAAAACAGGCATGTCAGAGACTTGTGAAGGAGAGTAATTAGTAGGATATGGCTAACACCTGTGTGGGAACTGTGACGTAGCACATACTGGGAGCAGCACTGCATTTGAAAGATTTCATAAAACCTTGTAGCATAAAAATGGTCTTGCAAAAGGGAAAACCCTGTTGTAATACTAAAGATATAATAGTACACTAACACTGGTCTTTGCTCAAGACAAAAATCCAGAAACAACTAACCAGCTGAAAATTTGGGCTGTTAATACTGACAGACATTTGTCCACAAAAGGACAGGATTGATGACATATCAAAATGGGATATGGAAATAGAATTTGGGATTTAATGGCTGACTACTATCAAATACACCATCCTCATTTTTATTTGGATTAAATCCATGGGGACTAATTTGAGGGAAATATGAGACCAAACTGCTTAATACCCTATAATTTAATAATTTAATAATTTAACACTATGGAGGAGACAGTAAGTCAAACAAATCCAGCACACAAACATTTACTTTTAAGAAAGAGAGCTACATTTGAGTTATCCAAAATCAAAGCAGACTCTAGAAGCACCACCAGAAGCAGTGTAAAAGGTGGACACTATTATAAATGAATGGTCTTTAGAAGCTCAAATAAATTGAATATTTATATTAAATGAGAAAACTAACAAAAAAACCCAAGCTTTTGCGGTTGAGAGAATCTGCCAGGAGAATATTTTGGCTTTGGAAAAACAGATGGCATATTCTAATGAAAATTGGAGGTATCATAAAATATAATGGATGAAATAGGCACCTAAATTATTTTTTTCCTGTGCTGTATTTTCCACTAACTGCATTCAGGTCCATGATGTACTTCCTTATTTACAGATTAAAGTTAAAGAAATTGGTTTCTTTATAGTTATTTAATTGCACATCAAATTGTGCTCAACATTTAAAATTTGTCTAAAGGATTTCATTGCAGAGAAAGCCTAGAGCATAGTGGTGGCTATGGTTAGACTTTGATATACTAATGGATATCAATTGGAAGGCATATTTACTGATCATTTCTTGACTCTTCCATCACTGAACCAATTTGTGGATGCAAAACAGGGTGTTTCAATTGATGTGATGCTGTTGGTGCATTGTCAGGGTATTTAAAGGCACTTCCCATTCTTTAACTTGCAGCAATTCCTCCTCAGACAGGTGCTCTGAGAGACCAAGAAACTTATAAGCTGTTTAATCTCTCTTCTCATGGCAGCTATACTTAAAGCTCACCAATACCCTTTCATTCTTGAAAACTTTTAACCTGATTTAGTTGAAGGTATCTGTGCTCATTTGCTGGATTGTTTGTTTAGATGACCTTTAAAAGCCCCTTCCAAAGCATGCTTCTATAATTGCAGCTACCAATTGAATTGTGCAGTGATTTAGTAAAAATCATGACCAACTTAAGATTGACTCTGTGATAAGAAAATTTGTCTGGATAATTTTCCTAGCAGGCATCTCAATTTACTGTCTTCTCCAAATAACATGAAAATGTAAGAGAAAAAGAGCAAATATTAAAATAAAGCCTTTCTGTAAAAATCTAAACTTCACCTTCACCTTCTAAGTAAACTTTATAGTAGGAGTTGAGGTGGACTGAGTATTATTTTCTTCCTTTCTTTTATGAACTCAGGCATTTTCAACATACATGCTTGTTGGTCACTTTGTGAATAGCTTGAGATAAATGGTATTAATTTTAATTACCTAAGAAGTGTTACCAGAAACTTGCACTGAATTCTGTCTAAACATCTCTGTCTCTTTTCAGAATACATTTTATTTTTCAAAGTCACAGTTAAAAGTTACAGTACTAACTCAGAATATATTTAATCCTATCACTTTATCACTGTCTGTTAAAACAAACCATATAATAACTTTCCCATCATAAAATAAAAGAAACTAGCCTCATTTTTGTCTTGTTTTATATTAAGATAAACATAACTTTACATAGGAAAGAGATGCAGAGAATACAATTATTCAGGCCCAAACTTAGTGATTCATTATTTTCCTAATAAGGCACCAAAAAAAAATTGAAACGTGTGATGGGCACACTATCAGCAAGCTGTGTGGTGCAATTGACATGCTGGAGAAAAAGGATGCCTTCCAGAGGGACCTTAACAGGCTTGAGAGGTGGTTCCATACAAACCTCATGAAGGTTAACAAGGCTAGTGCAAGGTCCTGCATCTGGGTCTGGGCATCTCCATGCAGAAATATGGGCTGGGTGGAGAATGGATTGAGAGGAACGTTGGGAAGAATATCTTTGGCACACCCAAAGGTTGGCACACCAAAAGCTCAACATGGCTTGTCAATTTGTGCTTTCAGCCCAGAAATCCAACTACATCTTGATCTGTGTTTAAAATCAGCATTTCCAGCAGGTCGAGGGAAGCAATTTTCCCTCTCTACTCTGCTCTGGTGAATCCCCACCTGGGAAACTGCACCCAGTGCTAGCGCTACCAACATAACAATGACATGGGCTCCCTGAAGTGAGTCCAAAGGAGGGCCACGAAAATGATCAGAGGGCTGGAGCACCTCTGCTATGAAGACAGGCTGAGAGAGTTAGTGTTGTTCATCCTAAAGGAGAGTAGGCTGTTGGAAGAGGGTTCAGCA
>NW_005054608.1:413985-424936 GCF_000277835.1 Geospiza fortis | reverse complement strand
GCTCTACAGGAGAGCTGCAGGGACTTTTCACAAAGGCAAGAAATTACAAAACAAAGGACATTGGTTTGAAACAGAAGAAGCACAGGTTTGGATTAGATATTAGGAAGAAATTCTATACTGTGAAGGTGGTGAACTCAGGAATAGGTTGCTCTGAGAAGCTATGGATGCCCCATCCCTGTAAGTGCTCAAAGCTAGGTTATACTGGGCTATGAGGTAGCTGGTCTAGTGGAAGGTTTCTTAGCTCATGGTGGGGGTTTGGACAAAATTATCTCTAAGGTCTCTTTCAACATGAACCATTCTATGATACTTTTCTATTCTTGAAGTACTCCAAGGAACTAAAACTCAGTTTGGAAATGTTTATGAAAGCTATATTGTCCATATTTAAGTGAGTTGGTATACTTTTTTTTTTTTTTTTTTACATTTCAGTAGTAAAGAGATAAAGTAACTGTGTTATGCAATATCCCTGAAGTGAATGTATTATCAATTTTTATATGGGAAGTTCCTGTGAAATATAGAGTCATACCAAAAATGTAGATTCTAAAACATATTTTAACAACTTTTCAAAAAGTATGTATTATATGGATGTTAATGTAATATACTGCATTCTATAGATTTTAATGTAATTCTATAGATTTTAATGTAATTCTTTATATATGATATATATTTTAATGTAATATACTGCATTATATAGATTTTAATGTAATTCTTAAAAACAACAACAAAAAAGGTTTACTGGAAGTCTTTAGTTTATACACATTACTTCAGAGTAAATAATCCTTTTCTATAAATTAAAGATATATTGTGTGGAAGTTCCAGGTAACATAGAGCTAGGGAAATGCCATTATATACAAATCATATGTAAATTAAATAGATACAAAAACTGCACCAAAACACATATTTCCACTTCTCAAGCCTAAACATTTTTAGTCTTTTTAGTCACTTTTAGAGTCAATTTCCCATCTCTCTGTTCCAATCTAAGGGAGAGGAAAATAACTCCTTATTAAAGTAGAGTCTAGGAGAAAGCAAGGGGTGTGGTGAGCAGAATTTTTTTTAAAGATTTTGTTTTATTTTTCATTATAATATTTGGATTCAATTGAATTGATAATAAATTAATTCCTTCTAATCAAGTCTGGTTTTGCCTATGTTAGTAAATGCTGAAAGAGCTTTTTGTTTCTAACTTGACTCCTGAGATATACATTATATTTTGTCTCACCTGTTCAGTGAAGAAATGGAGTGACAGAGTGGGTTCCTGGGCACCTGGTGGATAATCAAGGTCAACACACCACTTAATCTGATGTTTACACTACTTTATACCAGTAAATAAATAAGAAGGAGTCCAAACCACCAGGTAAATCAGCAAGCATTTTAAGTTTGTGACAATAAAGAAAAATTGTTTAAAGCTAAGGGAAAGAAAGACATATTTACCTGATTTCTTTAGGACAGAGAAAGAAAAAGAGAAAAAACAACAACACAACAAACAACCTATAAAGTTGATCTGGTGTATAAATTGGTTTAGACTTCTGGTTCCTTATTTTGGTGTATAAAAATGTTTTTCTTACCTTTTTCTTCTGGTTGTTTTGAACAGTAAGTTCCTATGGGCCTTGTATATTTTAATTGTTTTACTCTTTCTTTTCCTTTGCCCTCTCTATTCCTTGTTTCCCTGAGTTGCATTGATAAGTTACAGACCACCTTCTGCTGAAAATTCCTATTTATTTTGAAACAATCATGACTGTTTATTAGCACTACTAATGTTCATGAGAAAAAAAATTCATTCCAGATGTCATATAGGCTAGCATTACAGAGCCATTCCTTCCTTCCTTCCTTCCTTCCTTCCTTCCTTCCTTCCTTCCTTCCTTCCTTCCCTCCTTCCTTCCTTCCCTCCTTCCTTCCTTCCCTCCCTCCTTCCTTCCTTCCCTCCTTCCCTCCTTCCTTCCTTCCTTCCTTCCTTCCTTCCTTCCTTCCTTCCTTCCTTCCTTCCTTCCTTCCTTCCTTCCTTCCTTCCTTCCTTCCTTCCTTCCTTCCTTCCTTCCTTCCTTCCTTCCTTCCTTCCTTCCTTCCTTCCTTCCTTCCTTCCTTCCTTCCTTCCTTCCTTCCTTCCTTCCTTCCTTCCTTCCTTCCTTCCTTCCTTCCTTCCTTCCTTCCTTCCTTCCTTCCTTCCTTCCTTCCTTCCTTCCTTCCTTCCTTCCTTCCTTCCTTCCTTCCTTCCTTCCTTCCTTCCTTCCTTCCTTCCTTCCTTCCTTCCTTCCTTCCTTCCTTCCTTCCTTCCTTCCTTCCTTCCTTCCTTCCTTCCTTCCTTCCTTCCTTCCTTCCTTCCTTCCTTCCTTCCTTCCTTCCTTCCTTCCTTCCTTCCTTCCTTCCTTCCTTCCTTCCTTCCTTCCTTCCTTCCTTCCTTCCTTCCTTCCTTCCTTCCTTCCTTCCTTCCTTCCTTCCTTCCTTCCTTCCTTCCTTCCTTCCTTCCTTCCTTCCTTCCTTCCTTCCTTCCTTCCTTTCCCTCCCTCCCTTCCCTCCCCTCCCTCCCTTCTGCCAGGGCTGTGGTCTTTCTCAAGTACATGATGATATAGGTTTCATAAATGAAACTTAGTTGATAAATTTACAGTAGGTGTGCCAATAGAATAAAAAAAAGTATCAATACTTGTGGTTATTTTTTGTTCTTATAATTTGGTTTTCAAAATCACAAAAATTCAAAAGCAAAATATTTCATCACAGAAAAAAATCAAACAAATACAGCATTTTAAAATTCTATACTTATTTCATCGTGGTTTGTCCATTTGTATGAATAAACTATTTAAGTGAAACACTCTCCTTAATATTTACTGAATCTTAGGAATACCATCTATTGATTTCTGATTCACTTGTCATGAAAACAGATAAACACTGAATTTTAAAGAAAAAAATGGCCTACACTCTCTTCATTATATTGTCTACTGGAAAAAAAATATATATCAGGTTCAAAAATTCAGTTTTCAATTAGTTTTCATTTCTTCACACATTTTTACAAGGTTCAAAGCATAAATATGCAGAATACACTTCTCTTCAAATACTGAGGTAAATTATTACAACTTGCTGTAGAACTTTTTGATAGTCTAATAATACTTGAGCACAAGCAAAATTAAAGATTTTATCACATTGGATTATTTCACAGAAGTAATTTTTTTCCTAATCTCTTATGCGGAAGGACTTAATTTAGATGTAGGATACGCAGTTTCATCCAAGCTGGAAACCAGTGTGATTTTAACTATAATCTGGATGCAAAGAATTTGATGGTTCAGGACTAAATTTATCATCTGGGTCAGACACAGGTGTACATAGATTCATTTGAGTTCTTAAAATATTGGATTCTTCATTTCCACATTTTCATCAATTTACTTCAAACTTCTCAGCTTATCTCTTCTCAGTCCATGATGCTGAGTCTGCTGTAACTGAAAGCTCATTTTCAGATCTAGATTTCATCCTAATAGGGAAAGTCTGCCTTCTTATGCTGCCATTAAAAATCTCTAAGTTAACTGATTTCAGGTGAAATGAACTGTAGACTTTTCAATTCAGTGTTGCAATATCCAATCTCCTGTTTGAATGAAAAATAAATATATTTGGAAGAAAGATTCATGCACAGATTGTTCTCTAGCCCTTAACCTTTGTCCAGGTTGTCCAACTATCACATCAACTGACTAAACGGACTATAAAAATGTTTTCCTCAAAATGTAAAACATTCCTTGCTCTCTCCTGTATTTTATATGTCAGAGAGACAGGAGTGGCAGCAGAAGACTAGTTAAAGCATTTCTGCAGTAGCTAAGGAACATTTTTATCTACCATATATATGAAAGGGGTTTCAGTGAGATGGCAAGAATAGGACTCTTTCAACTAGTAGGCAACTAAACATTTCTTTTGATTTCATTTCTGTCTCTAAAAAGTTTCACACATTTTCTTCTATGGTACAACATGCTGCAAGAAATGCTGATACTGTATTGAAAGCCAGGATTACAGATAGAGAAATAAGGTAAGCATACCTATTAGTAGAACATAAGTGATTGGTAAGGCCAGATAACAATTTACTCAATTTACTGTCTTCTCCAAATAACATAAGCAATTCAGGAGGAAAAGAGCAAATATTAAAATAGAGCCTTTTTGGACAGCTCTGAACTTTTACTTTCTCGACATGAGGCTCTCAACATGAGACAAGGTATGGGCTGTCTCTTATTCTAAGAAATTTTCTGTTGGTGCTTGTATCCTGATCGTTTACAAAGAATTTAATTTTATTTTTTCTACAGCTGGACAGTATTTCCAGTTCTAAACAAGCTATCTACTGGATGTTAGGGAATTCTAGTGTGGCAACTGACCATGCATTTGTTTGGAAGAACTCATTGCATTCATGTAAAGCTGTTAAAGAACAACAGTGCAATATCCATAAATAATTGAATAGACTAACTGCACATTTATGCAGTTACATTGGATATATAGGTATATACACACACTATTTCCATAATAGGGCAGAATCCTTGATGCATTTGCTGTGTTTAGTGTCTTGGAACAGAATACAAGAAATTCTGTGTGAAATACAGAACACTGGTTTCTAATTAAACTAGAAACTTGCTAAAAATGTCTGTTTTACATGCTGACCAATCTATACTGTATTACAAAGGCAAAGGCTTCTTCTGTGTTTAGAGAAGACATTATTGCCATAATTCTTCTCACTGTGAAGTGGTTCTCTAAAACACTGGAGTGAAGAATGAAGATAATAGGTATGTGAGTAAATTCAACTTAATCTTTGACTGTTGCCACTACTCTTTAAGCCCTTTGAAGTGACCTTGAAAAGATCAGGCTGGCAGTAATAAAATAAAGATAATGTGTAGATCATTTGACTGGTACATGACAGCCATGGCTTGCATGGCTAAGCCCATGCTTTGTGCAATGTGGACATGAATTTAGCTGTAAAACACAAGAACCTTCAAAATGCAGACTGTTATATTGTTCTTATTTTTTTGATTCATACATCCTAAAAGCTTTCCTGTCTAAGCAATATCTTTCATGCTGTTTGTATTCATGAGCACCATTGTTGACCCCTTCATGCAGCAACTGGAGACCACTACCACTAAACAAAGTAAAACTGAGTTTTAACCACATTTTAGAGAGAGATTGATTGAGATATTGATTTTTTAAAATTATTTTTAAAAAGTCTAATCTAAAAAAATCTAAAAAAATGCAAGGGAGAGAAGGAGCAAAAAGACTTTTCATATAATACACATTTTTTGAAAGTTAGCTGAATGTTCAGCAAAAATGAGTTGGCATGTACTATGCATTCCTATATTCTTTTTACTGTTTTTCAGTGGAAAAGAGTACTTTTTGTTCCCTTCAAGCAGATTTGAAAGAAAAAATCCAGATATGTTCCAAATAGGAAACAAATCCTAGTACCTTGGGGCTTAAAGGACATTTTATTTTTATGAGTTAAGACTTCCTCATTATTTTCAGAATGAAACAGAGTCATAGGTCAGGGAATAGGTCACTCTAATGCGAAAAATAATATGTGTAGATCTTTTCAAGAGCTATTGTATTTTATTTGTGGAATATTGGTGTAGTTTTATCCTGTTTCTGCCAAGAACTTTTCCATTTTGGAGTTGTGTTTATGATGTAAAATGTTTTGATTTTTTGGTTTTTTGTTTTTTTTTTTTTTCTCTAGAACATTCTCTTCTCTCATGCTGCCTTATAAGTTTCAAGGTGGCTATATTCTGAATGAGAGAATTTGTTAATATTGAAACAGTAAGAACTGTGAGTGCCTGTAACTCTGCAAAGGCAAACAGTAACATAAGGAGTTGGTGCAAAACAATCCAGTTCTTTATGTATTCAAAAGAACTAGGTAGTTCCACAGGTTCTCATTCCTCAATCCATGTCTTGCATCTGCTGCAGCGTTTTGTATAATATTACTGATGTGTAAACCTGCCACATACACTATTCTTTAGCAGCATGCAGAAAGGAAATTAAGCAAAACACTAAGAAAAGCTTAAAACCTTTGTTTTGTTTTGTGTAACCATAAATTAACAAAAAACCCTCAAACCAATAACAAAACTGCAAAAAGCAAAAAAAAACTTACCAATAAATATTATAATTTTACAATAAAGGAAATTCTATTCCATCTCAAGAGACAGTGAGCCAAATCTTTAAACAAAAATTTTTACATTTCTAGAGACAATCCTTGATGTGAAATGAAAGAATTGTTGAATTCCTATTAAAAATAGGAAATGAGGAGTCAGATTCCTTGTCTTGCTCTACTCTGCAGTGGCGACCTGTAAGATAATATCTAAATGACCAGAGAATTGATCTGAAGGGAGAGTTCCTTTAGTTTACTTTATGGCATTGCTATGGGACACGAAGACAATCAATTACAGAAACACTGTATACATTAAAAGCTTGAAGTCAAATTATGTGGCTTGTATCTATTTGTGCAACTACAAGACCCAAAACAATTCTTCTCTGCGATCAAGAATTGCTCCTTTGCTTCTCTCCTCAAAAACATAAAAGTGAATATTTGACCAGAAGTGGGGTTTATCTTCACTAAAGCAGCAAAAACTATTCTCCAGAGAATAAAATAATTGGGATTTTTATGATAATATTGTTCAGTTGTAGGACAGAATAAATGGGAAAGATAATTGTGGAATCACATGACAATTAAGTTCATCTTATGTCAGAAGAAAAGACAGAGTCTAGCGTGATTTAGGGGGAGGAGGACAAGAGGGAGAAAATAGGTTTTTGTGGTTCTGAAACCCTACAAGAGCGCAGTATACACCAAATCTTATGAAATGAGGAAAAAAGCACTTTCTTACAGCTGAAGACTGGTCATCTGATTAAAAAAACATGTTACATTTGGCCAGAAATATACCAAATGTGTTTGAATTTCCAGATTTTCAGTACAGTTTTCATCGTATTAATCATCTAAAATTTAAAATAAAGTATTTTGGATCATGGGCATTAAAAACTTTTAGAATTACCCAACACTTATTACTTGCAATTCTTATTGAAACGAAGCCAGGTTTTTATTGGCAAGCTATTGAAATTTAAACAAAGATATTTTGTTTTTGCTTTTTCCTTTATTTTTCCTTTGGTATAGTAAATAGTCTTCATCTTCCAAATAAAAAAGAATGAGGCCTTTTGTAATTTTTCAATTAATTTATGAGAGAATAATTTAATTTTCAACATCAAATTGTTACTGATTAGCAATGTGCACATTAATATTTTGGATTTAAATCATTAAAACTGATTTTGTAATGATTTTATTCTATGATATCCTCTCTAATTAAGGTATTATATTTAACTGTTGTCAGAACATTTAGCAGGTGTTCAGAAAATCTTACATAGACAGCAGTTGTTAGTAGGTCACCTTCCAAAATGTGAAAGTATGTGTCAAATGAAATTTCAGCCATATAAATCTTTAGTGTAATTCTAACTAAAGTCTTCATCAACATAGAGTTGTAAGGTGAATGTGCTGAATGTCAAGAATCTCTTCCATCTCTCTCCTATCATTTTTCAATGCCAGATAATTTACAAAGCATTATAATCTAATTGTTGGTTCTAATCATTTGGATATGGCTTGCTGTTTAATAGGATTTCTTTTCTGCACCCTTCTTCTCAGTTTGTAACTTATTCCTTTCTCATTTAAGGATGCATCAGCCATTACTTTTTCCATAGGTACTTCCTGACTACAGAGATTCTTCTGTCTAATCAGCACATGCAGTTTTCTCTCTGAGAACAAACTTTCCGCGTTTCTTTGTACTAATTCTCCAGGTCTTCCAGGAATTACTGCTCCCTAATCTTTCTGAACCTTAATTTTCTTTCTTCTCTTTTTATATCTTTTCACAGAATCACAGGATGTTTGCATTGGAAGGCACCTCTAAGGATCACATAGTGCAGGCCCCTGATATAGCAGGTTCACTAGAGCAGATTGCACAGGCTGCGGTCAGATGGCTTTTGAGTATTACAGAGAAGGAGGCTTCAGAATCTCTCTGGGCCATCTGACCCAATGCTTTGTCACCTACCTCTTAAGATGGAGCTTCATTCAGGTGTTTTCATGTGGTATGAATTTTCAAGAAAATCAAAATACCAACAGTAGGAGGCTTCTGAGAATAAAAGGGGATCAGATTAAAAACGTATTAGTATGAGGAGACAATATTGTGAGGCAGCTGAAAATGTAGATGTGGTCAGAAGTGGACAGGTGGAGGTAGGTTAAAAGAGATAACATGATCAAGGACAAGATTCTTTGCAGTTATATATTGAATTTTTTCTATTGACATGACTGGGAAAGAGCTAGGCTACAGCAGCTGCAAGTCCAGTCATGCAATTTGATAAATGCCTGAGAGTTTCAAGCAAAGAATTAGACATGGTAAAGACTATGAATATTACTTTAGCAAACTAGTTATGAGCTGAATCAGTAAGATGGATGTAATTATTAATAGGAAATTGCCATGTCAAGATGAAGGATAGTGAAGGCATGAATGAAATGATTTTTTCTAAATCTAAATTTATTCATTTTGAACACCTAAACTTTTGAACTTTTAGGTAAGAACAATCACACAATTTTAGATGTATGATATATGCAAAAAAGATGAGAGGAATTTGCTGAATCCTATTGAAGCACAGATTTTCTGTATTCATGGGTAGATTCAAATGCCAGGGTGTTTGTATATGCAAGGAAGAATAAAAGTGTCTATTGAATTGTAAATATGGGAAGCAACATAGCCAACTGAATGCTTATGTGAAGCTTGATTGTAAAGAAAGTCACATAAACCCAATGATTACTGTTAAAGTGTTGCTGCAAACAGAGAACTGATCTCTTTGTGAGCTAAAGTTCAGTGATTTTACCTTAAGATCTTCACTTTTTCCTAATTTAGATTTTTTGTTGTTGTTGTTTTTTGTTTTTGTTTTGTTTTGAGCTGGAAATAAAACAAACAAATGACAACCCCAAACCCAAAGCCAAAAAGGCAAATTCAGAAGCATGAGAGTTTCTGAAAGCTCCAGAGGTTTTTACAGCTTCTTGAATATTTATGATTCTCTATATTTTCTGTTTCATATCCATCTTTTGTTTCCATTCTGTATTTGGCATAATACAGCTTTCTGTAAAATTTTCTATCTGTCCTAGTTCTGTATTAATGTTCTTTGTGGTATCTTAACAAAACTGTTAGTGTCACAATAGTAAAAAATTTCAGAAAATGTAGCCAACAAAAATGATGATAAAGAGAAAGATGCTAGTGGGAGAAACAACACAATATAGAGAAATCTTTTGGCCCAGTGACCCATAGCTTGTGGATTGCTGGAATGGACCTACAGGGTTCACCAAATTATGTCCTGGCCCTGCACTGGACAATAACAAGGATCACATCACATGTCTTTGGACAGAGTGCTATCCAAACTCTTCTTGAACTCTGTCTGGCTGGTGTTGTGAAGAGCCTGAGGATCCTGTTCCTGCGCCCAACCACTCTCTGGGAAGAACGTTTTTCTAATATTCGAGCTAAACCTCCCTGGTACGACTTCAGGCCATTCCGTTGAGTCCTGTCATGGTCACCACAGAGAAGAGATCAGTGCCTGACCCTCCTCTTCCCCTCATGAGGGAATTGTAACTGCAGTGAGGTCTGTCCTCAGTCTCCTCTGGGCTGAACAGACCGAGTGACCTCGATCACCTGATGTATGGCTTTCCCTCCATCTTTCACCATCTTCGCAGCATTCCTTTGGATGCCCTCTAAACTTTTTATATACTTTTTATAACGTGATGACAAAAGGAGATTTCTATGTTTGTGACTAGGCTTTTCTTTCTTTAAGGTGCTTCAAATTGAGAGGAATATGATTCATCTAAATGGTTGCTCTTTAATTTACAAATACACTGGGACATTTTTCTTTTGGCATTCTTACTGTAAATTCATCATTTTTATTTTCTCACATGTGAGAGGGGAAGTATGATCTGCTACTGACTGCTTCTGTAGTTCTCATTCTGGGACAAAATATTTTTTAAAAGATTTGACATTTTCAAATTATAAAACACCTTGTGCTTTATTGACATAAATATTTTTATGGTATGCAAATCTTCTCCATCAACAAAGGATAAAAATTAAACATTTTTTACCACAGACAGGTAAGTTACAAGTAAACAAACAAAAAATTATTACATTTATTTGAAATAAGTATTAAAAATGTTTAAAATTTTAGAAATATGGCATCTCAGTTTATCTCCTATTATACAAATGAACAGTCTTTTACATTACTTCATTTAAATTTATGTTCTGTGATTTTGTTTATCACTGAGCCAAGCAAATGTAAAATTTATTCACTGCCTATCTATACACATAGAAAATCATACTCACATCCTGAGATTGTAAGAGCTTAAAAGTCACTATAAGAAGGTCAGTTCTCTTTGCTGTGATTGGTACTTGCATGTTCTGTGGAGGTGGCATTTATTCCTATAGCTTGATCCATTAAAGTACAAGAAATAATAAAATCATAGAATCTTTAAGGTTGAGAAATACCTTTAAGACCGTCAGGTTCAAGGTTAACCTAACACTACCATCATTGAACCATGTCCTCAAGCCATAGTCACATGTTTTGAATACTTCCCCAGGGACTTCACTGTTTCTCTGGACAGTCAGTTCCAATACCTTACTATCCTTTCCATGAAAAATGTTTGCCTAATCTAAACTTCTACTGGTGCAAACTGAGGCCTTTTGCTCTTGACCTTTCACTTTTTACCTGGAGAAGAGTCTGGCATCCACCTCACTACAACTTCATTTTGTGTAGTTGTGTAGCAAGTGATAATGTCTCACCTAAGCCTCCCTTTCTCCAGTGTAAACAACCCCAGCTATCTCACCCCTCACTAGATCGGTGTCCTATGTCCATAAGTTTAAAGTCCATGGCTGTAAGTCAGTAAATTTACCATGAACAAAAGTCCTGTCACACTGATTGTTACTTTCAGCCTGAACCA
>NW_005054608.1:392497-413915 GCF_000277835.1 Geospiza fortis | reverse complement strand
TAATGGTTTGCTGTCCTTTGCTGGGGTGGAGTTAATTTTTTTCACAATGGCTGGTATGGGGCTGTATTTTGCATTTGTATTGTATTGATCACAGGGTTGATAATACAGAGATGTTTTCATTATTGCTGAGCAGAGCTCACACAGAGCCAAGGCCTTTTCTGCTTCATACTGCCACAATAGCAGGAAGGCCACATATTTGGGATAGGTGACCCAAAAACAGACCAAAGGAATATCACACACCATATGGCATCAGGCTCAGTATGTAAGTTGGGAGAAGAAGGTGGAATGGAGGAAAATCTCCCCAGGTAACTATTACACACAATGGAGCCTTGCTCTCCTGGAGATGGCTGAATACCCACCTACCCATGGGAAGACGTGAATTAATTCCTTGGGTTTTGCTTCGCTTGCATGTGTGACTTTTGTTTTTCCTGTTAAACTTTGTCTCAACACACCAGTTTTTCAGATGTCAGCCTTCCAGTTCTCTCCACAATCCCACTGATGGCAGACTGAATAAGTGCCAATATGTTCTTTGGTTGCTGACTGGTGTTAAACCACAACAAATAGCTTCACTGTTTTTAGGGGAATGTTGAAAGACATTATTATTTATCTTAATTAATAAAACCAGAAATCAGTATATCTTTCTAAACTGCCAGGTTATTAATGATAGATTGGGCATTAATGCCATTACAATGAAACATAAGGTTGCTACTTCCTGAAATTATGTCTGTCTTCAGAGAGAACAGTGATGGTTGCCTGGTAAATTGGAAGTTTGCACAGCCCCATTAAAATCACCACTATGTGTCCTGTGGTCACTCTGATTCTCTACTTCAAGTGGCAGAGTACAGACAGAGTAGGGGCAGCATGACTGCTATATAATGAAAGTATTTATTTTCTAATGTCAAGCAGTATTCACATAACCCATCTGATGTTTATCATCTGATGTTTGTGTCAGCTGTTGTCATGGCCACATATCAGAAAGATACAGGAGGTCTCCTAGATTTTTTCTATTGAATAGATTAAGCACTATCAAATGAAGCTGTAAAAGCCTGAACTAGAATTCCAAGTAACACAAATAGAGTTTCCAGACTTACTTCTCTTTGTGAGTAATTTAATTATCTTGATCAAATTTATCTTGCAGAAACCTTTTTCATTAAGCTATAGAGATGTAGGAAGATGGACATAGAAACATGATGAAAGCAGACTGTTCAGAATGCCTTTGGAAACCTCTTTATGAGTGTCAAGGTGTATGAGTGGGACATATTACAGTCTGGACAGGGCTTCACTTTATTATGTTCTTTGAGATAAATCCTGATCCAGCTTACTGTTTGTTACTGCATTTGTTAAATTTAATAACATGGTTTTGGAAATTGATGCTCTTAAAGTACAGTTTTCTGGAGTGTTTTATTTTAAATGTTAAGCATCTGAAAGAGTAAAAAAATTCCTATTAATTCTGAAAATTCTCAGTGAACATTCGGCAATGTGTAGATTACTCAATACCCTGAGTGTTCCAGGTTACTTTGTCTGTTGAAAGCTCAGTTGTAAATCTGCTTCTGCTATAGCTGTTAACTCCTAGCACTTTCATCACTGTGGCAGTGATGTCTTTACAGTGGTGTTGGTATATTGAACAACTATAGTGTCTCTATGTTAACTATTAAGTAAAAGACTCCCACAGGCCAAATATTATGGTGTAGCTCTGATGGTGACTTACCCAGTTTCTCATATGACCTCTGTTGCATAAGCATTCTTTTAAGATTATGGTGTTATTTCTTCTCTGTGATTTTATATAAAATATATATAACAAATAATAAAATGTAATGTAATGTAATATAATATAATTAACATAATCATATCCTATCATATCATATCAATCTTCTTGGATCTCAAATGAATAATTCTCCATTCCATATATTTGGTTTAATAGCATGCTGTTCACAACTCTATGTTACAGTTAGTAGAGTAATCTCATAATTCATTTATGAAAACTGAAAAGTACAAGAAACAGCTGTTATTCTGATATTCCTCATATTTGAATTTATATCATTTTAACACCCATTGTGATACTGTCGATGTTAATATTTTTAGACTGGGACCTAAGTCAAGATCTCTGATGCATGAAGTAATGGAAAAGCAGGAAGCAATTATATGATATCAGCTGCTGGTATGGTGTTTTTTCTATCCCTATCTTCATTCCTCATATCCTGTTTCTTTGTTTGCCTTACACTGCTCTACTGAGCCTATCAAGGCTTCCTTCAATCAGCATTCTCTAGCCATGGCAGAATTTAATACCTTTGCTTCCACCCTTTGCCCTGGCATCACTGTTGATAAGATGGACGAATCTTCACTGCATGTTGGACAGGGGAAAATTCAGTTTAATGGAAAATAAGAAATTCTTTCCTCAGAGACCAGTACTGATCATGTTTCACTTGTTAGACATAAATAGCTGAGTACAAGCAAGTCATTGGTCCTTTGCTAATTTTGATTTTGCATGGGCAGCAATGTTACAGCTTTAACTTATGGGTAATGTCTCTGACAATTCTGTGATCTTCTAACTAAAGTGTGCAGGCAACAAAATTTCATGAAGGGAAAAGTGATTGTTTTGGTATGAAAGAAGTGACTTGTTTTTGGGTAACCTATTCTCAGAAGAGGCGACGCACTTTAGCCAAAAGCATTGTCAAATCCAATATAAGGAAGACAGGTGCCCTGTACAGAACATAGCATCGTGAAGTATTTTATTCAGGACTTGATTATATCATGCAACTAATAAAATAACCACAAATTTTAAAAAAGGAAAAAGAGTAGGAGGTCATTTTTCCCTTTACATATGGGATTTTTCTTTCACAATTATACCTATCCATGTTATAAAATGAAGAATATCAACTTATGATTGCTGTTGCATTAAATTTTATATATTTCATTCCATTGTGAAGTAGAAAAGGAATTTTTTGCCACTATAAATAGTAAAATTTCACTAGTTAAATGTGATTCATATAGCCTACCTTCATAACAACTTTCCTCATCTGAAAAGATTTTGAGATGCTGAACTTCTAAGCGTGACATTTGCATGTGCTGTTAAAATACTTTGATAAAATTTTGATACATTGTTAATGAATTGTCTGTCTTCCTTTGTGGTATCTAGTAATGAATTAATGGAAGCGTGCAAAATCAGAAGAAATTCTTCCCAAAATCCAATCTAAACCTCCTCTGAGGCAACTTGAGGCCATTTGCTCTCATTCCGTTATTTGTTTCTAGAATTTCACACACATACAGACACACATTCTTTCAAGACATCAAATGTATCCAGTCTGACAGATTGAAATAGCTGCCATCTGTGGTCAGTGCTGCCACTTGCTACCTCCTGACACCCACAGGACTCCACTGGTGTTGGCGCTGCTGTCTTGGGTCCCTGTTCCTATGCAGGGAGGAAAAAAAATTGGACTCTCAAGCACCAGTAAGTGGTGGCCCTGTCCTGGACCTGCTCTGGCTTTGCACTACCAACAGGAGCTGCAAATTTCACTCTGAAATGGTTTTCCCTTGCAAAATGCAGCTTCTAGAGCTGCTTGAGTTTCATGTAAGGCCAAAAGGCAAGAGAGAGGCAAGAGAGGCAAGAGAACTCTGGCTTCATTCCCCTACTCTTTAAAAGGACCCCTGGAAACCCCACAGCTATACGATTCCATTTCTGGCCCCACTGTCGGGTGTTAAAGAGACAGTGACAATTTTGGGCACAGAGAGATATGGAATATTATAAAATTTTGTGTTTTCCAGGACACCCTAGAATGAAGTGTCCTATTTGTAACTGCCCTTTTTGCGCTAGTGCAGTAATGCCACCATTATATAACACACAACAATGGAGCAGTTACCTCAAAAATTATTATGTTTGGTGGTACCTCCACAAGGTCAGAACTGAAACTTGCTCCTCTTTGCAGCTTATGTATATGCACACGTGGTATTTTATGCAAGTTTCACCACAAAATGAATGTTTAAGGCATATGCTGCAAATGTAGTTAACTCTCTCCTTACAGACATGTACTTAATCTATTTTTTTATACTGTGGTTTTGTTCCTTTTAAGGGTTCATGTTCCCTAGGGCAGCATGTTCCAGCACTTGACAACATTTTCCATGAAGAAATTCTTCCTAATATCCAATGTAAATCTCCTCTGAAGCAATCTGATGTAGTTTCTTCTACTTCTGTCATTTGTTTCCTTGAAGAGACTAAACCCTGCCCGAGTTCACCTTCAATTCAGGTAGCTGTAGAGACCAATAAGATCTACCCAGAGCCTCCTTTTCCCACCTCCCTCAGCAGCTCCACATCACACTTATTTTCCCAACCCTTCACCAGTTCTCTTGTGCGGTCGCTCGTCTGAGAGTGGCCCGGCTGCTCCACAGAGCTGAGACTCCAAAGGAGGGTCAGAGCGGCCACAGTCTGTCCTAGCCGAGGGATGGCAAGCTGCCGTGTGGCAGAGCCAAGTCCCTAGCCGAGGGGCGCGAGCCAGTCAGTTCTCCGTGGTGGGGGAAGGATTTATTAGGAGCAGGGTAGATACAAGAGGGTGAGGGGTCACGAAGAACTGACAAAGATCCTCCCCCTGGTCAGGCCTTATAAAGCCGACCCCAGGGGGAGGGAGAGACAATACATAACCAATCAGAAGATAATACATCAAATGAGATGGCATGATACAGCCAATTAACAGAAACAAGAGGAGTGGTTTTCCCCCCTAGCCCAATGACCACCCGAACCCCGAGGAACTTTCTGGATTTGGGGAGTGGGACGGGGGTGATGGACAGGGGGGTCGCCCGGACAACAAAGGAGGGGAGACACTGATGGACAACAGAATTACCATAAAATGAGGAGGACCCAAATGAATGACATATAACTGACACCGTGGGAGGGGGAGGGAGCCCTGGAAACCCTCTTGCTCTAGTTGCCATCTTTGAGCAATATAACTTAATGAGAATAAAACATAAAACTTGTAAAACTCAACTGCAGAACTTCCAAATAATGAAACAACATGCACCCCAACACTCTTGCCCTTCTCTGGACATGCTCCACCACCAAAATGTCTTTCTTTTCCATGAGGAGCCCAAAAGTGAACACTGGTTTCCAGGCACAGCCTCACCTGCACCAAACCCAGAGGGATAATCCCTTCTTCAATCCTGCTTGCCACAATATGCCTGACACAAGCCGGGATGCCATTGGCATCCCTGGACATCTGGTCACAGAGGGAGATCAGGTTGGTCAAGAAGGACCTGCCTTTCACAAATCAATTCTTGGCTGGGCCTGATTGCCTGGTTTGTCCTGTGTATTCCATATGGCAGCACCCAATGAGATCTTTGCATAACCTTTCCCTGCACTGAAGTCAAATTAATATAGAATCATTAAAGGACAAACATATCTATAGAAGTGCATTTTAAAAAATTTGTAATTAAAGACACAATTTCTGGAAAGAATTATTCATATAAAAAACCATCACTAATATGACTAAACCTGTTAATTTGGATGCCATTACTCAAATTCAAAGCAATGTAACCTGGAGGAGAATTGGCCCCATATGACTTCTAAATAGATAGTTATCAGTTAAATTAATTGATGTTAAATGAATGTGTCAATTAAGTAAGCATACGTATAAAATCTTACAACTTTAGATTTCTCCAGCTCTGTTTGGCATGAATACAGAAACCTTTATAGAAGTTTCAACTCTGGCTAATGACTTTAATCCCTTAAAGAGTTTTCAGGAGCTGAGGCACTATTCACCTTTTGTACTTTGTAATTTAGCACTTTGGAAAAATAACTTTCATCTATATTAATTCCAAAAAAGCAGGTGGACCATTTACTTTGATTCCCTTAAAATAATCTAATTTCACAGAATTTATGATTCACTTAAATTGAGGGTGAGAAAATGCAGTGCTATCAGTGCTGTCATAGGTATGTATGTATGTATGATTCAAAGTAAAGGACAAAATCTGTAATAAGTAAAAATAAGAATCAAAAGGTTGATTTTGGATTTGAAATTGAATCCTAAACTCTATAATTGTTTGAGGGCATTTTGTTGTACTTCCTATTTCCTGCTATGAATATTTCTTTTCTGTTGGCTTATTAGTGTTTGAGATAATAACTGAACAATAAAAAGAAACCCTGGGAAAGTCAGGATGATTTGGTATCTGATCCCTTTGATTTCAAATGGGATTTTGTCCTGAAATTCTCTGTAGACCTTACAGGCAAGTTGTCACATCGATGCTAGCTCAGGACCACACATATCAAATGGAAAACTATTAAACTATTTTCTCAACTAGAACAAATGGCTATTTAGCACTTTATGGAGCTTAGCTAATAGTGACAGGAACATAATCCAGAGCTGGAACCATTTTAAACAAAAATATTTATACAAAACTATTTCAATGAGACATTCTGGTATTGCTACATATGTTTTCACATGGTCCAGTAAGTTTACTTGCTTCTTTCCACTAGTTTCTGCCCTCTTGTATTTAAAGAGTGTGCTTTGTATGATGTACTTTTGAGGCATAACAATTCACATTCTGTCCTTCCATCCCACTGCATATGCAGCAAAAATTTAAAACAATCACATTGCTGATCCTAAAAGAATAATTTTTTCTTTTTCTTTTTCTTTTTCTTTTTCTTTTTCTTTTTCTTTTTCTTTTTCTTTTTCTTTTTTTCTTTTTCTCTTTCTTTCTTTCTTTCTTTCTTTCTTTCTTTCTTTCTTTCTTTCTTTCTTTCTTTCTTTCTTTCTTTCTTTCTTTCTTTCTTTCTTTCTTTCTTTCTTTCTTTCTTTCTTTCTTTCTTTCTTTCTTTCTTTCTTTCTTTCTTTCTTTCTTTCTTTCTTTCTTTCTTTCTTTCTTTCTTTCTTTCTCTTTCTTTTTCTTTCTTTCCTTCTTTCCTTCTTTCCTTTCTTTTGTCACAATTTTTCCTTTACACAGCAACTTCTTTGAAAGGCACACCAAAAATGAGAGAGCTATAACCTATTGTCAAGACATAGTTTTCACCTATTTCCTGGGATGATGCGAGATGTGGAGCTTTCTAGACAGAGGAAATATTACTATTCATCATAGTAAGTGAAAAAAAGTATTAACTTGTCTGTTTTATTTTGTATTCTGTCTAAGGCTCAATGCCCATACAAGAATTTTCTGCCATTTTATATTCACATTTTTTTAAAATAACACAATGACAGAAAGCTGTTTAAAATACAAGTCTTTAAAAGTCTATCTGCCAACAAAATGGCATTATTTCATTCTTTCTCTTGACCACAAAAGGCTATTTATTTTCTGGGGTTTTTTTTGGTTTTTTTTTTCTATATGTGTGTGTTTGTGTGTGTGTGTGAGCAACGGATTGACATGTATGTCTTCTTCCATCTTACACTGGTTAATTTCTACTGATTATTTAACTTTTTGCATACAAGAACTGCAGTTAAGACTAATATTAGACCAAAGTATTCTAAGCATTAACCTTTTTCAGTTATGATCTCGTCATCTCAACATTGATAAAATCTTACCATAATGACCTCTACTGGAAGATGAACATTAAAAGGAATACTAACTCTGCAGGAAACTTTCCTATAGTATTTTCCTTGCTGATCAAATCTTTGATCAATCAGCAAACATTAATTTTGGATTTAGAGATTTAATACTTTACTTACTGCTATAAGAAAAAAAGAGATAATTTTCAAAGAAAAATCTACAGCATATTATTCTTTCTGGTTAAAATGATGGTTAAGGAAGAGAATACTC
Source organism: Geospiza fortis (assembly GCF_000277835.1). Classification (NCBI taxonomy): domain Eukaryota; kingdom Metazoa; phylum Chordata; class Aves; order Passeriformes; family Thraupidae; genus Geospiza; species Geospiza fortis. The sequence continues at coordinate 406,181 of NW_005054608.1, read as the reverse complement.
CCAGTTTAATGTGAGAAAGAAAAAAGGAGGGATGCATATTTAAAACCTCAGAATCATTTCAGTTTTTAGATGAAAAATGGGTTATTGCTGGTAATGACTATATTATTAATCACACTGATATATTTCAAGTTTGTCATAATATCACCCATATGAGTACATATTTTGGAGTTCAGTGTAGCTGATGAAAATAGACCATTTAAAGCTCTTCCATTTTCAACAAGTTAAATTGGATAAGATCATGACTTGTTGTTTGGTTTGTTAAGACTTCAATAAAGCCAGCAGAAGCAGCCAGCATTCACCAAGTTAAAAGCTGTATTTGTATATGCCTGTTTGTTCTCTAGAGGGATAACTCTGTCCACACGAAGTTTTGACCTCTGGTATTGGGAAGGGGAAAAAAACTAAACCAACATCTGTTCCTCATGATTCTCTTTATGCAACTTCTGAGAAAAAGTACACCTCTGCTACAACTGTCTAGGAATATCTTAGTTTTAAGAGTGAGAGTATCACAAATTTAATAATTTCTGAACTATATGAAATATTGTTTTGAACTTCACGTTTCAGGAAGTGAATTTGAAATTAGCTGTACTTTGATCTGTAAGAGGTGACTTTTTCAGTAATGCTGATGAAAAGTATTCCGGCATAATTACTGTCTATATTCTTTACTTAATTGATAAATCATTTCAGTTGAATTTGAAATTATGGAGGCACTTCTGAGAACAACCTGAGAATTTATTTTCTTCTAAAAGTCAGATACAGGAAAAAGTAATAACCTTTTATCTTTGTTAAATAGTAACTAAACTTACGTATTTTTATAAGGAAGAAAAGGTACTTTCATCTCTAAATCCACGCAGAATTAGTTCACAAACATATCGTGAAAAGGATGACCTCAAGAACAAGCCACTTATTTGTTCTGTATGTACTTTGTTATCGATGGAAACATAGGCTAGCCATAGAAAGGAAATTCCTTTAAATAAGATAAGGAGATTTTTCATGTTTTGCTTATCTTCTTCTGGTAAACAGCCAGGTGGAAGTTTCCTTCAGTTATCTTTTCATTACACTCTGTATATGTACATTTTACCGTGCTTGCTACTTACGTTTTAAGCCCATAATTTCAAAGTGCAAATTTTTAAAAGTGAAAATTTATATAAATATTCCATATTCATTTTTATTTTATATAGAAAGCCACTAATGTCTAAATTCTAATATATTCCTTTAAAATTACAGTTTTATCACCAACAAATCTGCACGCTAAAATATCTTACAACTTTTTTAATCTGGAAAAAGCTAAATGTCTGACAGATTTACCAAACTGCCAAGTGTTACCAAAGGTCTGAACAAAATTGTTAACAGAAGATTATTTTGTGTATTCTTACTGTAGGGCAAAATAAATGGATGCAGTCCTTGCTATTGATTTTAGTGGAAGAAAACCAAGAGCACTAATAAACACACTTATTGCCTTAGTGAAAATAGTGTCAGTTTGATATTGCTTTTGTCTATAGCTGCCACTCCCATCTCTATTTGTAAATGCTTCTCTTCATCCTTTTAAAGTTGCAATGTAGGGCTCCGGCTAACAAAATACTTTCCCTTGTTGACTAAGAAATTTGTAAATTTCCTATATTCTACCTTATAAGATAATTCTAATTGTGATGGATCATGACTTATCATTACTTATTAACTCAGCTGTGTGTCTGTGTGTTTTACAGTGGTCTGCACCAGATGCTGCAGAAGTGGATCCAGCAGTGGATCTGTTGGCTTGAGGATTGTATATGCCAGTGCCAGGAACTGGGGAGACTGAAATCCAAATGCACTTGCTGGGCAGGTTGTGGGTCTGAACCAGGCTGTTTGAGTATACACACACTCAAATGTATATATTGTCGGTTATGGGCCCCCATCTAGATCAGTAAGCAGGAGGAGATGGTTGGGACTGTTGCTGTCTATGCTTCTGAGAGTGCTCTGCATGCATCTGTCTGTAATCTATGCAGCCAGCTGTGTATATGTACATACAGGGAGCATAAAGTGTTCTGTGTTTGCATGTGGCTTCTGGGAACCTATCTTCAGCCTGTTTGGCCTTTAATAAATGGAATGGCATCATCCTGACTTCTAGAAATTGTTTTTTAAATGTCCAGTCTGATTAGAAATTAAGTACTGAAATTCTTTAACTAAAGGATTTTGTAGTTTATAGTGTTTAGGATGATGTGTCTGTAATAAGTTTTCTAAAATAAATCTTATTTTATGGAGTACTGAAAGATAAATACAGAATCCAGAACCTTTTCTTCATTCTCCCTTCTCATACAGAATTCAATCTTGATAGATGTTTCCTTATGGCTGTTCAAATGGCATTCAATTGCTGTTGCATTTTCTATTTCATCCTCCTGTACTTTAACTGGATACACAAATATGAATTGATCTAGGCATATGTAGAAAGACTTACATTTGGAAGTATGGGTCTGTAATATACGTTAACAGCTAGATAAATCTGCTTGGTAGAGATAAGGTGTAGATCCACCAAAGTAGAACCTATAATTCCACAAATTCTAATAAAATGAAGCCATAAATTAAGCAGCAGTAAAGAAAATAAGCCATAAAAAATCAGCAGAAAAAAAGTGAGTAATTTTGCCTTTACTCATAAATTCTGGTTTCTAGCTAAATCTTGCCTTGCCTGTAATAGTATATTTGAAATTCAGTTATTCAATTGCAAGTTTTCAAACTTTTGCACAATGCTGATCAGTCATCCACTGGTATTTCCCTCTTTATTTGATCCCTTGACCCCATATGACAATTTATTTTTGACACATTATGATTTCTGTCTTTTTGCCATGTAAGAAGTTTGACTTGCTTGAACTTTCCAGGCAGGTTGTTGGATACTTCTTTAAGTCTTTGATTCAAGTGACCTTGCAGGCTGTGTGTTTTAATGCTACCTAAAAGAACACATTTTTTTCCTCTTTGAAGTTGTTCTATGTGTCATTCATTCTGTTTGTGTTTGCATCATCTGCCTTTTAAGTAATGCAGTAAATCTTTATTATTTACAGCCTATATTTCCTGCTACATTTCCTACAGTAAGTGAAACATATTTTTTAGCTCCTTTAAAAATAATATCACAATATAGAGAGCTCAGAATGTTAGTTCCCTTAAACTCAAAATTTCCTTTTTCTTTCAAACGTTTCTTGCATTTCTTCAGTTTATTTTAAAAAATTGTGCGAATAGATATGGCAGCACACATTTTAGTCACTTCACAAGTGTCAATGCATTATTACAGAACACAGGTAGATCAGTTCTCTCTAAGCTGTCATTCTGTGTGATTCTAGATTGTTATCACTGATCCTTACAAAGAGCCTGACCAGCATACCAGAGTATGATGAAAAATTCAGTAGCTGAAGACAGTAAAGAAAACCTAATATGATGATAAGTTATTCTGAGGATGCCTTAAACATTGGTTATAACCAATGCTATAGAAACTAGAACTAGAAATCCTACAATATTTTTACTGAAGAAAAGGGTAGCTGTCATATTTTCTTATTTTCACAGCTTTTCCCATAATGAGGAAGTCTTTTAATCACAGAATCCAAGGATGGTTTGGGTCAGAAGGGGCCTTGATAGACCATCTAGTACAATCCCTCTGCCATGGACAGAGACATCGGTAATCTTTCTATAGGCCAGTTTGCTCAAAGCTCTGTCCAAACTGACCTGGAACTCAACTCCCCTTTATCTCTTCCTCTTCCTCTTCTTCTTCCTCTTCCTCTCCTGTGGAGGCCCTGGGAAGCATCCCCTAAATTACATCCACTGGCTCCTTCCCCTGTTCCTAAGTCTGTTCCTATGTTCCTGAGCCACTCCTTCCCTATTCCCTGATTGGTGCTTATCTTTGTGCTGCCCAGAGACCACGATCAGCCCCTGGGCCCCTGGAGAGAAAAAAAAGCCGGACCATCCATATGCATGTGTTTGGAACCTGAACATCTCACTGCACATCTGAATTAAACATCTGTGGATGTTATGCAAAGGCCCTTTTTACTTCTTTACTTTGGACTTTACTAGCAGCAATTCAGGCTGCTAATCTCTCATCTTCCTCTTCCTCTTCCTCTTCCTCTCCCTCTCCCTCTTCCCCTTCCCCTTCTCCTTCTCCTTCCCCTTCCCCTTCCCCCTTCCCCTTCCTCTTCCTCCCCAATACTCATTCAGTCCATGTAGAAACTATGTCATGAACAAAATTTTGCATTTCAGCAACGCTTCAATGAAAAGGAAGTACTTCATGAATTTAATAAAACCATGTAAGAAAATCTTAAAGATAATCTAGAATTTCAGTACTTTTTAATGATCCCTCATACAGTGACTTGTAAAGCTGCTCTAATTTCCTTATATCCTCCCCCTTTATTACATTTATTGCTCACCTAACTGTGATGGTCCCCATGGCAATAATGTACAGATGGCTGCTGTTAACAGAAGCTACAGGTTATGGTGCTGAAATGAGTGTCTCTAAAAGAAAAGAAAATCAGAGGATATCAATTCCCTCTTTCTTAGGACTACTGATTAGTAGAAGAACAACTTTTTACCACAATAAAAATTTTGTGAAGCTGCTTCAATTAACATTATCTTTGTTTACCACACTGCAAACATGGAGCATAAATGCAATTTTAAATTATTGGAAGCTTGCATCTGTTGTCATAGCTAATTGGTTTTAAGTCAGTAACATTTTGTCACTTCAGCTCTTTCTTTCTCTGTTGTCTTTTTCTATCTTCTATTTCTGTCTCTCCCTGCCTCTCTTTCTGGCTGTATCTCTGGCTGTTACCTTCCTCCTTACTCTCGTTTCCCCCCTCCCCCTCCCTCTCTTTACCTATCTTGTTCTCTATTTTTAAATCTATTGATTGATCAGGTGTACTCTCTAATTTACAATAAATGAACTCTCATTACTGTGTGAAATTTACATAATACATAATCTAAATTAAGTGTTTCAAGTTAATATATATGATCCCAATAATTTGTGGGAATATATTGTGACCATATAATACTCATTACATGAAGTTATGATCATTGGATTTGGCATGGTGTAATGGTAATTGCCAGACTTGCTGCTGACAACAATACAGTCTAAATATTCAGTAATGTTGAAGGAGAGTGGATGTGTTAACAGCACTGTCTAAGGAACCTAAATGAGTCCATGGGACCTGATGAGATTCATCTGCAGGTCCTGAGGGAACTGATAAAGAACAAGCTGGATTGCCACACACAGAAAGTTGTGGTCAGCAACTCACTGGCCACGTGGAGACCAGTGATGAGTAATGTCCTGCTGGGGTCAGTGTGGGGGCAGACACTGTTCACCATCTTTGTTGCTGACGGAGAGCGGGATAAAATGCTCACTCAATGAATGCCAACAGCACCAACAAACCAAAGTGTGTGGTGCAGTCATGGTAGAGGGAATGGATGCCATCCATAGCGACCAGGATAGATTTCAGAGTTGGGTCTATGCAAAAGTCATGAAGTTCAACAAAGTGAAGCACAAGGTCCCACACCTAGGATGTGGCAATCCCAGGCACATATACAAGTTGAGCAGAGAAGCGATTTAGAGTAGCCCTTTGGAGAAGGACTTGAGGGTGATGTCTGACAAAAACCTTAACTTGAGCAGCCGTGTGCACTCATAGCCCAGAAAGCCAACCATGTCCTGGGCTGCATCACAAGAGGTGTGACCAGCAGGTCAAGGGAGGTGATTTTCCCTCTCTATTCTGCTTTTGTGAGACCCCCACCTGGGAGTACTGCATGCAGGTTAAGGGTGCTCAGCATAACAAAGACATCTCCCTGTTGGAAAAAGTCCAGGGGAAGACCATAGGGAGAATAAAGTCCCTTCTCTATGAACACAGGCTGAGAAAATTAGGCTTATTCATCTTAGGGAAGAGAAGGTTGTGTGTCATAGTCTTCCAGCATCTGAAGGGGGACCATTCGTCAGGAGCTGTAGTTACAGGACGAGTAGGAATAGATTCAAACTGAAAGACTGTAGGTAAAGATTAGAAGGGAAGAAGAAATTTTTTGCTGAAGCGCTAGAATGGATTGGCCAGGGAAGCTGTGGATATCCCAACCCTGGTAGTGTTGAAGTCCAGGTTTGCGGACAAGGGAACTCTGACATATCTGGTTTAATGAGTGGAGTCCCTTCCATGGCAGGGGGATTGAAACTAGGTGATCTTTAGGGTCCCTTCCAACCCAAGCCATTCTGCGATTCTAGGATTTGAATTATTGGTCCCTGTATTGGCATGAGAGATATGTATTCATAACCATGTGTCAGCTGGACTTTGAAGTATTCATAATGATCTTTTCAGCCCAATGTTTGTCCTATTCTTCATTCCTCTTCATGCCTCCTATAGTTCACACACTGGTACCTCACTTCTTATGTTTCATTACCTCACTGCTTATGTTTCATTACAGGGGTGCTAATAGAGACTGAGTTAGAAGATGTGGTAAAGGCAAGTAATGTTCACTGGTGGTTTCTTGTCCACAAAGCCAGTTATTTCATCATCAAAGGACATAATCTTCATCATACCTCACTTTTATTATTTATTTTATTGGAAGTAAACCAATAAAAACTTTAAAAGCTTTACTTAACTAACTTTTTCTTTAAATATCTATTCCATGACTTTTTCTGAAAGTATTATTTGGCAGGATGTCATAAATCTTCACAAATATTGATATTAGGTATTATTTATATTAAAACGAAAACATTTTAAAGAAGACTGATTTGTGCTAATGAATAAGGGCGCAGGTTGAGATATTTTCATAATTTCTGTTTACCTTCCAACAATCAATTTTGGGCCGGATATGATTCCCATGCATATTAATGGTGGTAACCTTGTAAACAATCTGTCCCTGTACAACAGAAATTTCATATTACAAAGCACATATTACTAACATAGGTAGTTATAACTCTACATGCTGCTGCTTTTTACATGCTAAATGTAGCACTTTAGATCATGACATATGGGTTTTATTGTATAGGAACTGATCATTTACAAAAACATATTCTACTAGTTTCTGTTCCAAATAATATTTTAAAATACAAAATAAAAACTGAATTTATATTTCATAAAATTTACAGCAAGAATAAAATATCACAGTATCACATTTCTGATTAATAAACTTTCTATTGTGCAATATATTAAACCAAATTTTTTCAGTGTCATCACATAAAACGTACACAAAAAGTAATGAAATCAATATTTGCAAAGAAAGTTTCTTAACAATTTAATAGTAATTCTTTAATATAAACTCTACTTTATGAAGCATGTTTTAAAGGTTTTGGTACATAAAATGTTGTATTAGAAGTAACTGTCTTAAAGAAATTTATGGCCTTAACCTCTAGCAATGCTTGCCTAGACTTCCAAAACAAGATGCTAATGCATGTGGAGTAGTGGGTTAAAAAAAGTTTAGAAAAATATGGCTTGGCTGAGCTACCCAGAAGACCATGGCCACTCTCTCAAAATAGAATGAGCCTAAGGTTGTGACTGAAAAATATTTAAAATTATCTACTAATTAACTGCTTGACCCAAAGAAGCATATGAAACCATTTTTGACATATGAAAGCATTTTCTCAAATAATGTATCTATCTGAGGTGAAAAAAATACTAGTGTTGATATTTTGAAATATTTATTAATATTGTTTTAGGTTACATTTCCACTAGAGAAATTCAAAAGTTTTCTACCATCTATTAAAAATTAATAATATTTTTAATACTATCAGGATCTTGGAAAATATGTATGCCTTGTGTCAAAAAAAGTTTTGCATAAACAAAGTTTTCCATAGTCTCTAGCAGCCTAGCATCTGTTATCTCAAAATATCCAAGTGTTTCCAATTTTGCATAAAATAACAAGACATGTCAGGCAACTACAAAATAAGAAACAAGCAGAGTGATTTTTTAATATGCAATTGTTCTAACGATTGCAGAGCTAAGACATTTCCATCCACCAGTGTCTATGATGTTTTACACATTTATGAATGAAGTCCCAGACTACAATCAAGTTTGCCCCTGTTTACAAATAAAAATGTGTAAAAAGAGGAAGATCATAAACTCTAAGATTTTGACTGGATTAATAACATAATAAGGTGCCTAAAAGTAACACTTTTCGTTCTAATTCTACACAATTTGCTTAACGTTTGCATCTGTGACAGAACTGAAATCTGAAGTGTATCTTTTTGTTTCTTCACCTCTACACTGCCAGTTGAGAGTAGCTTTCTTTTGAATTGATTTTTTAACTGCAGTGTACAAGAACATTCAAGTCAGTTGTGTTCCCAGGCATTCCAGTTTATACTCATTAATGAGGATGTTAATGTAAAAAAATATTCTTTGTTTCATAATTGGTAGGAAAAGAAAAATCATCTTTCATGGATTAAACTTTTTTAGAAGAGGTGTGTTGACTCAGAAAAGTAACAGAAACCGAGTTACTCATAGGTATTGTAAAATAATTCTCTAATATGCAATAAAAAGTGTAAATTTCATGTACATTAATTGATGTATTTTGTACATGACAATTCACAAATTTGGTTTTGCATGTGATGAAAGATCCGAAAAGTTGCTTCAGTGTTTACTTCTACTTCATTTAGATAAAGATTTCAAGTCTTGTTGACTCAGATAATGCAAAATTTGGAATAACTAATGAAGAGAAATATTACATAAAAACATAAAACCACAAATAGCTCAGCTTTGCATTTCCCTTCTTGAAGGGAGCATTACACTTTGTTAGAAATTTGCTAAAGTGAGGAGAAACTGGGAACTGGTCCTTAGCTTACAGTCTCTCCCTGACCTGATTTTTGATTGTGCAGCCTAAATATAATAGAAGGGGAGTTTGTTTTTTCTCCTTAGAAATAAAGACTGCACATGGAAAAGATCCTTGGAAGTTATTTATTTCTGAATTTTAGTTAAAATATTCAGACCATACAAATATTTGATCAATTTTTTTCAAGTATGACAATGACTTTAATTGTTCCACTCTTGCCCTTGCCTTCAACAGCTATTACAAAGTAAGAAAAAGAATAAAAATGCTGTCTTATGCTAGCTATGGAATCACAGAATCACAGAATGGTTTGGGTTGGAGGGGACCTTAAAGATCCTCTAGTTCCAAATGCTGTGCTTTGGAGAGGGACACCTTCCACTAGACTAAGTTGCTCGAAGACCCATCTAACCTGGCCTTGAATACTTCCAGTGACTGGGCTTCCACAACTTCTTGGGGCACTGTTCCAGTCCCTCAGCACCCTCGCAGTGGAGCATTTCTTCCTTATGTATAATCGAAACCTACCATCCTTCAGTTTGAAGCCATTCCCCTGGTCTAGCACTCTATGCCCTGTAACTGCTACATAATAGGATATTAAGAAGCAATTCAATCTTGAGCCTCATCCCAATAATAATCACCTCAGCTCTTTAGGCTGGAATCACATGATGTGGCTTTGTTGCAGATATTTTAAGTATATCTGGTTTTCTGTTTTAATCATCTCTGTTTTTCTCAGCTGACAGGTAATGTCTGCCTGTTGGTGAACAATATAAAATGAATTATAGCACAAGTAAGCCACAGAAGGAAGATCAAAGTTGCAAACAGAATTAGACCAGAGAACGGTGATGCCACTATGCAATCTCTTCACTGCACATGATTTTCTAAAAATCAAATTAATATCAAGGAGGAAAAAGGAGGTTTTTTTAAACATCAGATTTCTAGAGATCTTCCTTACTGTAGAATCCTGTCAGGTCGAGAAGTCATGAGGTAGACTTCTAACTCCATGAAAACACCATTTTGATACACAATAACAAAGTATTATTATTCACCAAACTTATTCCCCTCTGTATGAAATAAGAAAGCCAGAGACTAAGAAGAAGGACTGTGAAAATAATAATTAGTAGGTCAAATTTTATTAAACCTCTCTTGAGCTCATTTGCTACTTTAGTGTGGAGTTAGAGATGTTAGAGAAAAAACCCCAACAAATCCTTCGCAAATATAAAAAAGAAGTGAATCATGAAACCTCCTTGTTTTAGATCTTGCTAAGGAATATGTGTTCTATTTCATGGAAGTAAATATAACTGGGAAGGAAAGGTTAAAATATCCTTGAAAATGCACAGATAAGTTCTAAACAAATCCAATAAATTGAAGCTTTATATTTTCTTTCTTAGTATGAAATCAAATTTGATATTGAGTTCACAAAATATGCCTTTGCTGCAGGATCAGATTGCTTTCTAGAATGTTAAACTTTGATATCTTTTTGTGTTTAATGCTTTATAAAATTGCTGTAAAATTTCATTCTTTTTCCTCATTTCTTCACTACTATAACTTCTAGCTACATCAACTTCTAATGAAATTGTGAAGAATCTACAAGATCATAATTGTCAGATTTCAGCATTAACAGGTTTCTGTTCAGGAAGCAGGCTTTTTTTGAGGCATAATATACTGTCTTTCTCTTCTTGTAAAATAAGAAAAAATATTTTCAGAATGGAAGGGTTTATTTTTCCATTTGTCTCACTTGAGAGATTTCACAAACACCCATGTCCATACAGCCAACTGCCATTTTCACATCCCTGGCATTTTATTCTTGGCCAAGGGCAACATACAACCAGTCATGTCTCACACACTATCACTCTCTTGGAGAAACAAAGCAAAGCGAAGTGGCTATAAAAAAATCAGATTTCTGATCTCTGTTTTATTACTCACAGAGGTTTATATATTTAAAGCGGCAAATTAAGTACATTATAATGTCTTGACATTTATTATAAGCCTTCTAAATTGCCCTAATCTGAAAAAGGTCATAAAATAGAATCAGCCTTAATCCTCTTTGTATCAAGGTTTGACATGACCACTGCATCTTAAATTCTGCCTGTTCCCAGCTGCAGACTGTTGATCCATTAATCAAATTTATTGTTGCCTATGCTCACCCATTAGTTCTGTCAAAAGTTGTCTATTGCTGTCTATTCTGACCCATTAGTTCTGTTGGGGGGGAAAAATATCACTGCTGCTTGATGCATTATTCAGAAACTTTAAAATAATGTTTCTTTCAGCTGAAAAAAGTCATAGCATGCTCTTTCTTTCTTTGGTTGTTCTTTTCTGGAAACCTTTTGATCTGTCATTTGTAGTTGAAAGCAAAAAAAGGAGTGTTTGCATTTCAGTTGTTACTGATGGAACTTTCTTTCCAGATTAACAAAATGCCTTGACTTTTTAAGGTTCTGAGTTTGGCAAATATGCATAAGTCCTCGCATATAGTCATAACAGATCATGGCCCAGTGAAATTTACAGGCAAGCTGGCGTGGGAGTCTGAAGAGTTAAATACTCAAACAGTCAGACAGGGTGCTCTGCTGAGGCTGGGTTTGCACCCCACGGCCAAGAGGAAGAGGAGAATTTTTTGGTGGGAAGCAGGGGGGTGGGGGATGAAACCTCTGATCTACATAAGAACAACCCAGGTGCAGAGGGGGTGCACAGCCACTACCAGAGGATGTCCACGGCAAACCAGCCTTTATTTCCTAAGAAGATGCATTTGAGTCAGAGGAAAGGCTGTAAGAAGAGGATCTTGTGAGATGGGATAACATTTTTTATCCTGAACAAGTCCTCCCTTAAACAAGTGGCCCAGATGTAAGACTCCAACACTTGCCCCATCCCCAACCCTACGGGAGGTATCAGGGCACTCACACTTAGGTCTGAAGATGTTTATCCCTCTGATAAGGTATAACTGGCTCAACTACACTAGCATGAGAAACAGCTGTCATGTATTAAAAGGGTTTAGAAATCATCAAAGATCCCCACAATGCCCCCAGACTCATTTCTGGGTCTGTCCATCCACACTGTTGAGAAAGTGTAAAACTTCCCCTCCAGGGGAGGTGCCTGGGCAATCCCAGCTGAGCCTGAATGCATATTAACCCACAGAACTTCGTGTTTCACAGGCTTCACCCATCCCCAACATATCAAGAATGTAACCATGACTTTGATCAGGGAACACCATTATTGCAACAATCAAGCTTTCCCATTGGATCCGCTGTAAGTGATATTTTTCCTCTCCTTTATCTACTACTATGCTTTCTTCTTTTTCTTACTTTTCCTTATGTATTTTCTTAAATTATATTTTTATTGATTTGATATTGTTATATTTCTACAGATATCCCAGAAATATTTGTTTTTCATAATTCTGAAAAAAGTTTCTAGATTTTTCACAAGCCATTATGTACTTGGAAGCAGCTACAGTTCTCACAAAATGTGCAACAAATTACTTTTTAATTTATTACAGCAGTGTGTGTGTCTGAAACTAACAAAGGAATTAAATCTTATGTAATGATCTGGGAATAAAGAAATAAACAAATATCTTCGTTTCAGTCATTAGGTTACTAATGCTTTCTGTCACATTTTGTTAGGTTAGTTTTTAAATTTTTTTTTCTCAAAACTTTGTAAGAAATACAGTTGATGAAGAAGTGAGAAAATATTTCTGTCTCTGTAATACAAAATATAGTAAATGTTATTAGTTGGTTAATCTAAAACTAGTTATTCTCTAAATTTTTAAATTTTTAAATTTTTAGTTTTAATTTTTTTTTTTAATTTTAAGTCATGGTTCACCATAGTGCATGGGAAATTGAAATAAAAAGTGCATCCATTGCCTGTCCTTAAACAGTTAATATAAAATGTTTTAAGTCATGACAATTCTAAATAAATATGTGAGTGAAACATTGATTAACAGCGTGGTGTAAGCTCACTGACACTTTCTGTATAAGACTTGCACAATCGTTCAAGTTCTCTCTTGAATCTCCATATCCTTAGGGCTGTGGTGTGTGACATGACTGCTCCTGAGGTGTGTAAGGAGTGCAGCTTCTCTGTGCCACCACACTATCATCTTGCTGTTTGAGTGAACACAAATTACAGTTACAAAGGTACCCCTGGAAGACAAGAAGCACTTCGAGTCACATCACTTCCCAAATCGGGGAAGTTCAATAGAAAATCATCCTGAACACAATATTCTTGGGTAAATAAATAGCCTGGTCTAGCAGAAAGTGTCTCTCTGCCTATGACACGATGGTTGGAACTTGTCAATCTTTGAGGTTCCTTCCAACCCAAACCATTCTTAATTTCTGTGAAATATTGTGAGGGAAGACGCCACTAGTTAAAAAAATCCAAGAGTGAAATTCTCAGTTGTAAGCCACATTAAATTTTTGGCATTGCATCTTTTTTTTTTAAATAAAAGATTATATTCAAAAAGCATGCTCTTTTTCTACAGTTGAACATACATATAAGTTGCTATTTTGCCTAATTTTATATGCTTTGTAAACATTTGCTTTTCTTTGGTTTAGAGATTTAATAGCGGCTACCATTGTTGGAAAGTTTTACACAGTTACCGTGTACATATTTGCATTCAGTAACATTTTGAAGAAAAGTAAGAAAAGTACTTTTCCAGCTGTTTAAATAGCTTTACCAGGAATTAGTAGATTTTGCTGCACTATGTATTCTCTATGGAAAGTAACCAAAAACATCATGAAGCTTCTAGGTATAAAATATAACAGGATTTAATAACATGCTTCACTTGCTCAGAGCAAATTGTGAAGCCTGTACATCTTCAAAGCCCAGTCTTTCTAGCATGGTGGAGTCAATAACTGATGCAAGATGTGTTATACTACACTATTTTACAGTGCTATCATCTTTTCTAATTTTGCTCCAGTAACTGCTATTAGTTACCTAAAAAAAAAAAAAAAAAGAACACAAT